>NC_134792.1:17400064-17402564 GCF_046742065.1 Oratosquilla oratoria
TCACGGAACGGCGTCATGTATGACATAGTAGAGACCCCATCCTGAACACCGATGATCTTTGCAACATACCAACGCTTGCCATATGCGACTGCTACATATGAACCTATACCCACTGATGTTGCTGTGATTGTACCATCTTGCAGGGATCCTAGGGTTGAGGTGCTGTCTTCCCGTGCAGCTTTGTTGCAGATGAGAGCATCTTTGAATGCACTAGACCAGCCTGCACAAGCATGGTGGAAAACTTCACCAGGCTCATAGCAGTACTCCTGGAAACACGGAAGGTCTCTCTTCACAAGTTTGCCATCGCCAGTGCAGCAGATAGCATGTGTAGACATTATACTTGGAACCATTGGGATTTTCCACGCAGACAGCTATTCCTTCAGCTCTGCTATCCTTTCTGGGCTGACTTGCAGGATCTGAAGTTTGATGGCTGCCTTACGTAGTGCCTCACACAGCTCCTTCACATCTTGGATTGGCCTGCTAGACTTGACGATGTTGTCTGCTGCCTTCTTGAGTGCACCTCCAATTCCATCGCAGGGGCCCTTCCCGTGTCCTGCCTCGAGCCCTTATCTATGTGGCTTTCATTGAAAATGCGTTGTCGAAGTTGGAGACTATGGCACAAATCGTTTTGTTACGGTACTGAGCACTCGGTGAGTCACTGATGAAGTGCACCACCTCCGTCCCTGGTAAATCAATCTTGAGGTACGACATCAAGGCTTTGATGAACGCCATGACTGTTGGGGCAGTGTGTGTTGTCTCGGCTGTAATACCCACGTATGAATAATGCAGGATATTGTTGTCATTATCTCTGTGGTAGACAACTACCGCATGGAGGGTAATCTGCTTATTGTTGTAGTAGCAAGCGCTGACTTCATCCTGGTACTTGTAGCACCAGGTCTCAGAAAAGTCCAGCTGGATCATCACCTCACACTTTGGTTTCAGAACCGACTTCAGGTGCTGCAGCTGGCCATAGATGGCCCCAATCCGATGGCTCCAGTGGGGCCGGAACTCAGCCATCTGTCCAAGTACCTCCCCCAACGAATCCGTCCAAATCTAGAGCTTTCCCTGCTAGCTTGACTTTCTTGGTCGCACGCCCATCGAAGTTGACGTCCGTTCTCTCCCATTTCCGGAAGGTCACTTGCTCCGGTGGTATTTGTCGCAGCTTGGTGGTGATGGCCATGTCATCAAACTGGCACATGGCCTGTCCAGACCGACAGGTAGGAAATCTTGAATTGGTCAAAAGCGTTACCATTGGTATACATTCGTAACAGTTAGTATGCAGCCCCTTTTTTACATGAGTATTAATTGTAGAGCACCGATTATAATTGTAGGACTCAACATAGGCTTCGACCAAAATATATGGGCCAGAAATTACCAATAGTTCATCTTACCATGTGTGGAACTAGAAACTTACAATCGTAAGGTGTTAGAATTTTTTTTCCAAATTAGGGCATTCCCACCAAAATTGTACCATAATTATATATATATATTTGTGGCATAAAGATAAAGAAAAATAATCTGTGATATTTCTCTAGTCACTAGAATGGTTAATACAGTAAGCAATTAAAGCTAAGAACTTTTCTAAAACGTCAAAATTTAGTGTTACCATTGGTATACCCGTTACCATTGGTATGCACAAACTTTGACAAGATCTAGGCCCTGGAAACACTACGCTAACTACACATATTATCGTCCACATAATGGTGTCTGTTTTTCTGCACATGATTTTGGAGAAATTTCAACATAAACTAACAAAACCATTATATTCTACGTGTTCCCTGATATGTAACCTTGCTGTGTAATCAATGATTAATGTGTTTACGTAGCATAGATAAAGAAATTCAACTTCTCAGACAGAGGTGTACTGCTACCTCCAGTTGTTGTTTTCTGAACACCACTAGGTGATCAGCTGTTGAAAATAATTCGACATCCTTCAAAACATGGCAGTACCGTGCTACTGTGTTTATATATACTAATGGTAACAGCCTACTAATGGCAACATAAGCAGTCGGTAGATCAGTTGCCCACAAAAGATGCTTCCACTATTTCGATCATTCATCATATATGTACCTTAATATAGTACTGATATTTAAGTAAAATATCTTCCACTAAATATCATACACTGTCCTGTGATATACGGAGAAACTGCATACCAATGGCAACGTGAAAACTACACAATTCCTTTCTTTTTCTTTTCTTTCGTTCCTGGTGAGAATAATATTATTTCCACGCTGTTTTTTTTTGTATTGATTATCACTATAATTCAGTTGTTGAGTTAACATAAATAACCACATGTATTGAATTATTTTATTAGGTTTTCAGGCCAGATAAAATTCCTTACTGACGGTAACAGGCAAAATACACAATTGCTTAAGACAACGTGGGAAAATGTATGATGCCTTATCAATTCAGTGTGGGACTGGGGAGAGAATAGAGTCTGCTAATACAAAAGGATGTAATTTGCACTTACCTTGGCATTCATTATTTATTCATAACACTT
>NC_134792.1:17432564-17455064 GCF_046742065.1 Oratosquilla oratoria
GCACAATTTATTTATTTATTTATTTATTTTTTTTGTTATTCAGTTTTACTCTTTTTTTTGGTGAGAGCCCATCTACCCAAGCTTCCAGTGGGAACTGTTAACAATGCACAACTCCATCTGGTACTCCTTTTTGTATCCTTCCTAGAGTACCAGGTACAAGAACATCCCCACACTCCACACAAAGTGACTAATAAGTATCGAAAACTTTGAATAACTTACAACACATAATTTCTGATGTCCTACCCAGCAAAATAGCTAGCCTCGTTCCATGTCACCCCGAAAGTCTCCGTGCTTTACCTGGATTTCCCACTGTCCAGTCAACCTGTTTCACCTCTTCCATCCCCCCCACCTCCTTCCGTCGCCCCCATTCTCTACTCTTATGGAGCCATTCCGATCTTCCATATGGGTCCGCATCAGATAAAAGATCCCCTGAATGTGGTTTTGTTGCATATTTAGAATAAAGACGCGACATCTTGCGAATGGTCACTGGTGCATTATGCTTTTATTCCGTTTTCTTTGCACGATGCATCGATTCTACGGCAGTCGGAGGACATTTATAGATCTGATACAAGAAACTTTATGATAAACATAGAAAGTCAATTGAAGTCGAACAAATGAAGTTAAATCATATCAGTTGCATTATATCTCATATTTACACTACTACTGTGACTTAGAAAAATTAAATATATTGAAAATATGTATTAGTGTATGTATGTTCGTGTGTGCGTGCGTGTGAGTACGTGTGTGTGTGCGTATGTGTGTGTGTGCGTGTGTGTGTGTGTGTGTGTGTGTGTGTGTATGTATGTGTGTGTGTGTGTGTGTGTGTGTGTGTGTGTGTGTGTGTGTATGTATGCGTGTGTGTGTGTGTGTGTGTGTGTGTGTGTGTGTGTGTGTGTGTGTGTGTGTGTGTGTGTGTGTGTGTGTGTGTGTGTGTGTGTGTGTGTGTGTGTGTGTGTGTGTGTGTGTGTGTGTTTGCTTGCACGCGAGCTAAACTGAATTCATATATACACATGTACTCTTTGGTGTCCGTAGATATGTATCATATGGACATGACCATCCGATTTTTTTTTTTTTTTGCGAATTCATATGAGCGAAGGATACATGAATATGCACCAACGTTTTCTCTCACAAACAATGAAATTCTCATGCGCCCCCTTCAAGAAGTATGACCATCATACATAAGGGCTTACAGTACATAGCTCCCTTGCTCCTTCCTATTATTTTAAATAGATCTTACACCAACCTAGATTTTAGCCCCTTTGAAGCAACGGTAACCATAGATCCTTGCATAGAAAGACATCAGAATGATAAATAGAAACACATAACACCACTGAATCATATACAATGTAACACGGAACCTGTATTACTTGTACTTCTCAATCCCCTAAACTAGCTTTTTTCCAGTCGATGTCTTTAATACTATCAGATAAGACTGCGAAGACACTACCAGTCTATTGTTTTTTGTTTGTTTTTTGGTTTATATATCTCTTATCAAACTTCATTCCCAAATCATTGCCCAACATTACTAAATCCTTGCTCCTAATTAGAATATACCGCTATGACACACACACACACACACACACACACACACACACACACACACACACACACACACACACACACACACACACACACACACACACACACACACACACACACACACACACACACACACACACACACACACACACACACACACACACACACACACACACACACACACACACACACACACACACACACACACACACACACACACACACACACACACACACACACACACACACACACACACACACACACACACACACACACACACACACACACACACACACACACACACACACACACACACACACACACACACACACACACACACACACACACACACACACACACACACACACACACACACACACATAAGTGTACTCTTTACATCATCTTAATAATAATAAAAAAAAATGCATGGGGTGCCAGAGATTTAATAGTTTCTTAGGATGTTTGCTGATTGAAATCTAACAGTATTTGACTGGCACCAAGTAGAGTTTATCAAGGCTAAGATAATGTTGAAAGTATTAAGAAACAGAACTGGTAATGCAAAGGATACTACGAATAAGCTTATGGGCCTGCACTGACAGGGTGAAAGAAGAGTGGAATAAAGTTAAGACCTCCTTGTTTATGGAGTGCACAAAAAAGACAATTTCTTCATCATTGAATATCTTGTCTTTGCACGGCAGCTTGTTGGCGCCATCGGATTGTATGCAGCTGAAAGGATTTAAATACTAAAAGACGTAGTCTTATGTAATCACTCAGTTCTGAAAGTATCCATATATTTCTGTCCAGTCACAGGGATTAAGGTTATATGGATAAACTCCTCTAGCAATACTTTTGATGAGAGCAGGTTTGATCACCAGGCGTTACTCATAAGCAAGATATGCAATAAAACTTTTTTACAGTCGAGTGGATCCACCGAAATAAAGAAGTTATTTTGGCTCCGTCCAGAGTACAAAGAAAGGTACAATTCAGTACTGAAGATGATAAACTTTGGTCCAACTTGGAGCAAAACAATTTACCGTTACTCTAAGCAATACAATGCAATGAGCTCTTATCTTTGCCCTGTGTAACCGCAACACAGCCCAGTCACATGCCGGAGAGCTTCTCATTGGCCTTCTGACATCATCCATGCGTAGCAATATGCAAATCTTGCCTAAGAATAAGCTCACTTCATAAGATTTCGATATTGCTAAGCAACAGGGTTATGACCGACAAAATATATAAAAAAAAAAGTGAAATTAAACTAATGGTAGAAATTCGGGTTCGCAACGAGGGTGGCTGAAAAAGTTAAATAGATATAATAAATGCACAATTGAGTAGATAAACAAAGAAAATATAATCGTAGAAAAATTGATAGGCAGAGCAATAAGTGAGTTGAAACAAATAAATGAATAAACGTATGGATTAACAATTAACTAAACAAATGAATGAGGGTTTCATTTTTTGATACTTTTGTTATAATGTATACCTACTACTTCCACTTCAGATCCAAGAATTCCCTTTGCTACTAAATGAGTGGCATGGTTAAAAATAAAATAGCCTGAGTGCATCTAACGTAAATAAGTAGATAAATAAATAAATGAATAAATAAATAAATGAATAAATAAATAGATAGATAAATAAATAAATAGATAAATAAATAAATATTTTTTTTTATAAACAAACAAATAAATATATAAGTAAATAAATAAGTAAATAAATAGATAAATAAACAAATAAATAAACAAACAAATAAATAAATAGATAGATAAATAGATAAATAAAAAAATGAATAAATGAATAGAAAAGTAATTAAATAAGTAAATAAGTAAATAAGTAAACAAACAAATAAATAAATAAATAAATAAATAAATAAATAGATACATAAATAAATAAATAAATAAATAAATAAATAAATAAATAAATAAATAAATAAATAAATAAATAAATAAATAAATAAATAAATAAATAAATAAATAAATAAATAAATAAATAAATAAATAAATAAATAAATAAATAAATAAATAAATGAATAAATAAATATATAAATAGAGAAATAAATAAATAAATAAATAAATAGATAAATAAATAAATAAATAAATAAACAAATAAATAGATAATCAGTAACGAAGATATTTATCACACTTTTTGTCGTGGTGGAATGGAGGAATCAAATGAAGTTAAGTTTTTAATTCGCAGCATAATAAAGCCACAAACATTTCAAAACTTCAAGGTCCAGATGAGCCAACACGATGATGAAAGAATGATCCACCTCAAAGCTACATGACTACTTAAGAGCTTCATTACCTACATATATCATTACTACACTTCGTCTACGCGTTCTACTTTATTGCTATTGTTGTTACGATCGCAAATATCTCAGTGCAGCATCTGACAAACCTACATAGCCTTACGTGAGTGATGAACTTCCCCGCCTCATCAACGGTTCGCTCCACAGTCGTATATCCATAACGTTACACACCCTTTTATGATGGGTGGCACCGCCGCCACTGGGTAGGAAAATTGTTATAACCTATTTAGAGGAACCTCATCTATAACGGGTTATACATTGTCCTTCACTCCTGTTGATGTCAGGCTTTTTTATTTGTCTCAATGGCACACATTTAGTAGTGAAGCTGTAATAAATTGTCTAGAATGACCCCTTTCATAGCAGGTAGCATACCTTCTTTTTTCTGGTTGCGGTCAAGCTCTTATGATCACCCACTCCCGTTACGAAGAGATCACTAAAGCTTTGAAACATTCCCTTGGTCCACCAGAACGAAGAAACTCACCGTTTCATTTCATAGCATACCTCCTCCCCCCTCCCTCCCTCCTGCTCATCCACTCAAGAAATTACAAAGCAGATGAGAAGAAATCCCTTCGGGCCGCGTCAATTTATCATCCGTTCACAACCCTTCTCCACTCACACCTCTCCCTTTTCCTGCTCGACAGGCATGTTCCTTTTATTCAAGGCCGCCTTCACTACATCCATTCATCTTATTCGCTGCCCTCCCCCTAAGTTTATTCCATTCACTTCTGCCTTCCGCACTCATTTTACATTTCTTTTTCACTCATTCTTCCCATTTGCCTAAACCATCCCAATATTGTTTGATTTGCTTTATCTACTAGCTCTCTTTCCATCCCATTTCTCTACCTCACCTCCTTATTTCTTACTTTATTTATCTTTGAAACCGTCATCATATTCTTAAGCACTCCATTGCAAATACATTTAATTTCCTTTCTGCCTTCATTGAATTTCAAGTCTCTTTCATACAATGCCGCGAGAACAATCACTCGTACAGTCTTCTCTTTGCATTCATCCCCGTATACTTATATATCACGACACTTTTTACCCCTACAGACATTTATGTGCATCCCTTACTCCATAATTTACCTCCACCCCCACTCCTCCATTTCTTGCTGCATGTGACCCAAATATGTAAAGCTCCTTAGTCCCTCTAGCCTCTCTCCTGTAAAACTAATCCCCGACTCACTGTCATTCTCTCCTTTTGTACATTTCATCACCTTACTTACGCCCATATTCACTTACAACTTTCTCCTCTCACATGTCCTCTTAAGCTTTGCCACTATCTGCCTTAGTCCTTCTTCTGACCCAGCAACAAGCGCAGTTTCATCTGCGAACGGCAACTTGCTCACCTCCCATTTCTCTTCATTTGTTTATCAACCCAACTCCCCCCATTCCCTTCGTATTTACCTCCTGTACCACTACACCCATATATACGTTGAACAACCATGGTCACATTACACAACGCTGGTTCAGTCCCACCTTCACCTCAGCTTATTCACTCTCTCTATTTCTCTATCCTAATGTAAACTCTATTATTCACTAAAAATTGTTTGATCTCCCTCTACAGGATTCCTCGTATCTCATAAACTTGCAACACATCCCACAATAACTTCCTGTCAACTCTTTCATAAGTCATTTTCAAATCTGTGAAACTTCAAAAACATCCATATCTGCTTTAATGCAAATTCTTTATCAAATTGCCCTCTTCCTGTCCTCAACTCACAGGTTCCTTTCATCTTCCTATTTAATACCCCCCTATATGTCTTTTGAACTACACTTAACTGACTGATACCCTCTTTTCTTTTGTAGAATGGAACTATATATGCATACTTCCAGTTCTATGGCACATTGATTTCCCTTAGGCATACATTAAAGAGCCTAAAGACATGATCACATTAGGCTATTTTAACTCCAACCTCAAATTACTCGGCAGCACCGCCCACAAGAACTTTTTCCACCGTAAAATCACAATGGAAAATGGTTTTATTGTCTCAACAACTTACACAGAATGTCATTTGATGTGCTGTAGGAAAATTGTTTTCCTTCGCCATATCAGATTCCTTCTCGAAAGCTGCGGGCTTCAAATCTGCCCAGTGTGATAACATCTTTACTAGCCAATCCACTATAACTGTTCCTTCCATCGTCAGACACTCCTCGTGACAACTACCTAAGCTATGCGCATTATTAGCTTTCATAATTTCCAATGCTCTTTTTAATGTAGTCTTTTCCTAAAGCTGATTTTTTTTTACCATATTCATTTTTTCTAGCATCTCCTACTGATACAAGCACTCATTTCTTAATCTCATCCACACCCAACAAATCCCTTTTATAGTTTACCTATTTATTGCATTTACTTTTATTAACATCTAACCGTCTGCATCTTTTATTTTTTCTCTCTATACATTTTTAACCCCCTCACCCTTTTCACTTCCTTCCTAAATATTTAATTCTTTTCAATATTCTCTTTTAAGCAACTACCTCACTTGCCCTTCTCTTTGCCTCCCTTATCCTGCGTCTTGTTTCTTTCTCCTTGTACCTCTCATGTGTTTTCCTAATTCCACTTTGAAACCAGTCCTTATAAATTTACCATTTTTCTTTCACCAACTCTTCACATCTTCATGACATTATATGATACCTATCTTGTTCCCTCTCATCCTCCTCCTCTAACATACCATCTTTCCACATTTTAATACCTCCTCATTGAAGCATATCCACTGTTCCTTTACTCATAATTTTCTCTTATCTCTCACTATCTCCTACCGTTCTCTCATCTTCTTCTGGTACTGTTTCTCTTTTTCCTTAACATTCAATTTGTCTACTCTCACCACTTCTCTACTTCCCTCCCCTTTTCCTCTTTTCTTGTCTTCAAATCTCACATTTCCTTCTACCAGTTAATGCTCTTATAATCTATTCTCTTCTCTGACAACATTTACGCGCAGAACTTTTCCAACACTTCTTTTGGGCACCACCGCATATTCTATTAATAGATTATTTTTATCATCCTTCTCTCCACTACCCTTTTTCAAGTGTACTTATGCTTGCCTCTCTTCTTAAATACTGTGTTTGCTGTCACTCGTTTCATTTCTAAACACATCTCTAACCTCTCTTCATTGTAATTCTTACCTGACTCCCCATACCTTCATACCACTTCATCTACTGGCTCATCTTCCACTCTAGCATTGAGGATTTCCAACACCGCTATTTATAAATTCATAAAAAAAAACTCTACGTACTTGTTTAAATAAATCCTGACAACTTTCCTCTCCTTTTCATTTTTCTTACTTCCAGGACCATATGCACTCACAAAAACCAATATATACCATCCCAATTTCATTTTCGTTCACATTATCCTCGCAGACATTTCCCTTTACTCAATCACGCATTTGCGTACCTCATCATTTACCAGTAGAGAAATTCCTGCCTTCCATCGCGCCTTTATAATTTTTTACATCTTACCCATCCCAATCCTAATCTCAAAATCCTTTTTAACTTATATTTACTCCACACTAACACATCTATTGTTATTTTCACAAACATACTGCTATTTTCTTGTATTGTACTCTCATTTGTTTTATATCCAGGCACATTTAATGACCCGATTATTGAGCTCTGGTTAGATTCCTTCTGCCAAACCCTCTTATGCCTTGACATATGGTAGACGAAAAATATTATATAGAGTAGTGGATCCCTAGTCTACTAGCTCCATTTAGTTGCCTTCTACGAGATGCACGAACATACAGTGTCAGAATTCCTCCGCTAGCACAAACCTCCACCGTAGGGGGAATCCATATTTTAACAATAAAAGAAATAAAACAAAACTCAAGAGACATATCATAGACTGACACAGGACAGTTTATTCATGTTATGAAAATACAAAGTGAGAAAATATGTTTACATGTAGGATAGCAGGCCTTATGAATGGAGATATGCATTGTCTTTGTCCGAGATCACTGACAGTATTTTCAATCAAAGTGGACATATTTTGCATAGTTGTACTTGGAGTGATGCGTGGACGTGAGACAGCACAACCATCGATCCTTTCACTGCTGTTAATGATTTATACTCTTCTTCTGACAACCATAAAGCAATTCCAGTCAACCAAGGAAACCCTCCTCGACACATGCGTCTTCTTTCTGAATATCAAAAGGCAAATTTTCTTAAGCAGAGGGTGCCCTTCTTGTTTAACAAAAAGGCTGAGCATCTCCACGGCAGTAAAGCACAACCCCGTCTCTACAGTAAACCTTTCCACCTCTGTGTTACACTCTGATGCCAGACGCGAGGGCAAAGGCGCGTGCCTAGAGTTGCAAATCCCGAAATTGTTCCGTAGACGACTTTTACTCTGAGGCATGAAGGAATCCTTTCTTGCTGAGGATCCTCCAAACGCTGCGGCTGTGGCAGGTACCGCTGTGGAGACCCAAACTGCGGTTTGAATGCGGCTCTCTCGGGGGTCCCCCGGCACGCCTGTTTAGGAGCCTTTACTGCGAGTTTAATGGGGTTATATGTGGCTTCATTAATTGTTCTACGGGTCTTGTTTTTGCTCGACTCGACCTAAGGGTTTGTTGTTTTTCTTTGCACTGTCTGTCTGTCTGTCTTCTTGTCTGTGTGTTTGCCTATTTTTCAACCTTTTTGCCTGTATTTATATCTACCTCTGTTTTTCTGTTTGACTGTTTGTATGCCCGCAACTTCGATTTTATTTCTCTCACGTCTTTCCCATGTGTTTCTCTTTTATTCTTTCTCTCTCTATCTATCTATCTCTATCTTTCTATCTCTCTATATCTCTCTCTCAAACTACACTTGAGCCATCTAAAATTCTCACTGCATAATCGATATATGCAAAAAATATATACTTGTCAAATGAAAATTATGGAATAATGTAGAAACAAAACAAAACTGAAATATAAACGATAGGTAAATCACATCTTGAATATTTATAGTTATGTTTCAATTATTATTCTTTCAGCACCTGACTAGGTAAATGTGACTTGACAAAAACAAATACATTCGTGAGCATTTTAGCTAAACCTTCCAACGCTTTGGTCTACGTCTAAATAGGTGAAAGGAAGAAGGTAGAATAGAGAAAAAAAGTCGAAAAAAGTATAGGAAGAATATGAAGTAGAAAAATAATTGGAAGAAAAAAAAAGAAGAACAAAGAAGTTGCTTCTAATCTTAATGGTTATGTAAATGTAACTTCTCTGTACCTTTATGATATTTTTAGTAAAAACGGACTTTGACAAATAGAACTTGAGTAGTACAATGGTACTTAGACAACTAATTGTTTACTAGAAATTAGGATTTTCAAAATACTTGTCCACCATAAGAAGGTATGTAAACACAAATAAGGCTTCCAAATTCAAGGAATTTGGGTCAACGTTAGATTGATATTTTCATAACAGACTGAAAACAGTAATGACTTTATGAACGCATAAAGACATGAGCACCAATAACTGCACTATGTAACATTTGGTATTCAAATACATAAATATCGAGGTTCTACCTAGGCTACTAGTACTTGGTAGTATGAAGGTCGATTACTGGTGTTAGTATCACTATATATATTCTGAACACAAAGGATGTGAGCCTAGTAGGGCTTTTTATCGATCCATGGACAGCAAAGACGTGACTACCAGTAGCTTAGACATTGTTGAATCCAACCACAAATGTAATAAACACAGTAGCAGTAGAAGAACCATTTTATAATTTTCGCAAGTCTAAGCACTAGGAGTATAATAATAATTAGTTTTGATAAAGATGGTGACAGTATAACTCTTATGTGAGTTGGGTAAAAATAAAATTATTTCTTACGCCTGGTGTGATGTGTTTGAAATATATGCTAATATAATTGATAATGAAGGACATGCACAACATCATGGTAATTGTAGTTTATTGCAAACCATAGGGATGGGTCAAGGATAAGGTATAGAGTAAATAATATTTAAAAAAATCTACACGTTATCTGTGTACATAAGATGGTCTTATCTACCACAAACAATTTTGAAACAATAAGTGAAGGAACATAAGGTCATAATAAGAATAGTACATTAGTGATATAAACATATTAAATATAAACGACTGATAACATTGTGTTATTGTCAGCTTAAGAGTTCTCTGAGAATGAAGATACTTTCTTAAAGTCCCAAGAGTGCCCAGCTTCCTCTTCCATGAGTGATTGGAACACGGCAGGGAGCTTCTGACCTGGCTGGTGCTCTACGGATAGGCACCACGCAGAAGGCTAACTTGATGTTAGTGAGTAAACCTGGATATAGTTGGAACACCCTAAGCTGTACATTTTGCATTGGATTTATTTTATTTTCAGGCAATCAGGTGTATGATAAGCGTACTTTACCGGACAAGAGAATTTCAAGGATCAAATGTTCTAATAAATCAGGTGCATATAGTACGAGTGGTTTATACACATGTATGATATTTGATAAAAAATAATCTGCAAAATTAGATTTACGTAAAGATGTCTGGAAAATAGTATACGTTTTCTATTTTACTTCTCGCGAAAAATCCCGCACACACATATGAAAAAAGCGCACGTGTACCAAGAGTTTGATTTTTTGTTTAATTGACAATTATTTTAACTACTTTGATCAGGATTAAAAACAGCAACGAATTACTGAAAAAACCCCGAGCGGAACTGCATTCTAATACATACGTACAATACATGTATATATATATATATATATATATATATATATGTGTGTGTGTGTGTGTGTGTGTGTGTGTGTGTGTGTGTGTGTGTGTGTGTGTGTGTGTGTGTGTGTGTGTGTGTGTGTGTGTGTGTATGTATGTATGTATATGTATAGTGAGATGGAGATAGAGAGGGGAGGAGGGCAACATAGTGTGAGAGTAAAAACATCCTGGGGTGTTGAGTCGCATCCTCTGTGTCACATAACAAATTGAAGGGTCATGTTTGTCGTGTTTGACAGTCGCAGTGGAATGGGAAGGAACCTCAAGGACATCAGAGGAGCCATAGTAAAGATGTGGGAGGAGAGGGAACAGGGAATGGCTGGGGGAGGAGGAAGAACGGAATCTCAAGTGGGCATAAGGAAAAAGGAGAATCAGGTAGACAAAAAGAAAAAAGGGTGAAAGGGAAATATAGATGTAGGGGTATAGGGAGATAAAGATGCGTTAGATGAAGATGGATAGACAAAATGTGTTGATATAGCAAATATCGAAATGAAAAATATTTGTGGACCCTAACAAGTCGCAATTGTAAGACTAGAGGTTCATGATGTAGATGAAGAAAAAACGATATTTACCAGAAAAGTTAGAAAACGCCAGTGTATAACGTTTGAGGTCAAGATGAGTTTGAGAAAATAGATTGGCAGGGGGAATTATTCGAAGACATTACCCTGATATTAGACAGAATATAATGTTAGTTTTAATTTGTCTTATTCACAAGAAATTACAGTGGCAAGGCATGTCGACAGGATACCTATCAATGTACAACTAGGTTAGAAATAAGAAGAAGAGTTAAACAAAAACTTCAAAATTATAGAGTACGATATGTCCTTTACTCATGATGATATTAGAACAGAGAGGTGGAATTGTAAACATAGAGCACTTGAATGTGATCTTCCGGGTTCTCTTTTCTCTTCCTTAATTGCATACATGTTTGTATAAATTCATGAAAGAATTGATCCTCGTGTGGCTTATAGTTGATATCAACTTCTGGATGCCTAGAAACATAGATGACAGCAGGAAATAATGAAACCATGTATAATTTCTTGTAAGTATATAAGGACAAAATTGAATAACTTTAGAAATAACTATTCTGCACACACACACACACACACACACACACACACACACACACACACACACACACACACACACACACACACACACACACACACACACACACACACACACACACACACACACACACACACACACACACACACACACACACACACACACACACACACACGCACACACACACACACACACACACACACACACACACACACACACACACACACACACACACACACACACACACGCATGCACGCACGCACGCACGCACGCACACACACACACACACACACACACACGCACACACACACACACACACACCACACACACACACGCACGCACGCACGCACGCACGCACTCACGCACACACACACACACACACACACACACACACACACACACACCACACACACACACGCACACACGCACGCCACACACACACACACACACACACACACACACACACACACACACACACACACACACACACACACACACACACACACACACACACACACACACACACACACACACACACACACATTCATTCATGCACAATTGTGTACACATGTTTACATGCTTATGCTCATTCCTAAATTTTATACGGCTTAAATACCTAGAAAGAAAACTAATATTTTCGCAATATAAAACAACCTAACAAGAAACTATGGAATAATATGAAGATGCTATAGATTTCCTCATAAGTAAGTATAAATTTCTTTACAAATCATATAGGAAAATAACAAAATATATTTTTATTAATGCTACAAAAGTCATTATCATCTTAACTTTCAGATTTAAATTAACACATTATCTTCGTGGGTTGCTAAGACCCATTTCTATACATCAGTCATATAATGAGCCAGATGGTTACCTGCTGTTTTACATACATCTACATATACGTATATATGTAAATATGGTTATGTGTATGGATATACATATACATGTGTATGCATTTAATGAGACCTTTAATAATTCATTGATCCTTTATCCATTCTTCTGTACTCTTTTTTACATCATTTTGATCAAATGTATATTATTTTTTCATGTTCATATGCCAATATAGATTTTCTTTTATCATAATGGTGTCCTTCTCTTCTATTTATTCTTTTTAATTATCATACTTTCTTGCGCTTGATACCTAATTTACATTTCGTAGCTCCTATCTCTTCCCGCCTCTGAATTTCTCCTCATATTTATATTTTCTTGTAATGCTCATCATTTTAATATTCTAGCCGTAGTTCCCATTTGAATAATATCCTAATTACTTCAGGGACTCGTCCAGCTTTCTTCCTCCCTTGTCCATCCAACCTTCCAACTCTCCCTGTCTCCCTCTTTCAACATTCCTGGGCTCCTTCTCCATACTTTCTACTCCTCACATACAGGGTTAGGCAACCACCTTTCCTTCCTTCTTAGTTCAAATAATTACTGTAAACTCGTTTAGATTCTTGGCCTGCGGAAGTCTATCTACCCACGTTGACCACTGGATAACCTAACTCTTCCCTCCTCCATTTCATACGTGGCAATGAGGCTCGGCCGCCAGACCATCTTGGGTCTTGAAAGTCCCTCCGTCTCGCTATCTCATGCTCCTTGGTTCCTTCTGCCGGCGCATGATACCTAGTAACATAATACTCGATCGTCGCGACTACATCTGTAATTCTGTACCTTGAGACTTTTCAATGTCGTTCCTGTCTTGGGGGGTAATATATCACGACAGCGCATTCTTTCTCACTACCTGGAACTTTCGCATACAAACTCGTTCATACTTATCTAGCTCCTTATGCCTACACTTATATTACGTAAGTATTCTTAAGTGTACAAGAAAATGCACATATGTTCCATTTTAGATATAAACTTTGTAAAATTTACAGCAGTGGAAGCACTGTTTCACTTGTATAAAGATATCTCGACATTACTGAAAAAATGCGGAAGATGATATCTATATATTTTGACCTGATAAGGGGTTATCTTGAAGAGCTACTGTTTAATGTGAAGACAAGAACGAGAAAAAAGACGAAAGGTACATGTCCTGTAAATTTATACCTTCCAGACATCCCATAAAATGGGACATTATTGAACAAAGTAATCCACGAGGAAGGTTTTGTTCCCATTAACGAGAAGAAACTCCCAGCATTCAAATGACAACTTATTGGTACTCGGTGGGTATCTTTATTCAGTTCTGTCTAATGCTAGGAGATGCCCAGCGGAAATAAATCTCACTAGACATATACTAGTCTTCTTCCTCGTTAAGGATCTTTGGGGATCTTGTTAATACCACGAGCAACAAACTTCTCAATCCTATCATATATACTGAAAGAACTCAGTGCCGTATGGAAGCTATTGTCACAGAGTTGCACTTCTTAACTTATTTCTCAGACATAAGCACTACTCAACAATATGCAAATTTAGGAATGTTTTCTTACATGGTACCAATTCCAAATTGTTACTAGTGTAAAAAATTACGCACAAATAAACTGAATTCTATTATGTTATAAATGACAAAATAAAGAATAGTTTTGTCACATGCACAAACTGGAAAATAAATACATAGGATAGTACGCCATATTAGGTAGGGGGATTCGGCAGGAAAATCTTAATAAGTTGTATAAATGTTCAGAGAAATGAAAAAATGGACCTCAATATCTCAAAGTGCCGTGTCAAACGTAGGATCATGCAGCCCAGCTAACAGGTATTGTTTAACCCATTCAACTCCGATGACAAGATGTCTTGTCATTTGGTCAAATAAAACCAAAAATCATAAAACACCAAAATGTTTGATCAAACACCAGAAAAATATGACGTCAGTCCTCGCTTCGCTGCGAGCGAAGCGAGGACTGACGTCATATTTTTCTGGTGTTTGATCAAACATTTTGGTGTTTTATGATTTTTGGTTTTATTTGACCAAATGACAAGACATCTTGTCATCGGAGTTGAATGGGTTAAATAACACCATATCCAAAATATTGTGTAAAGAACTTAGGAGTGTTAGTTAATCCTGGCCTTAGGTCCAGGAAACCGTGCATTAATGCCAGGAATAGGGCAAATAGAGCATTAGGATTTACTGCTAGGACGGTAACAAACATAAGTGCAGAGGTAATCATTAAACTCTGTCTGGTGATAGCTAGGCCCATCCTTGACTATGCGGCACAATTTTGGTCTCCGTCCTATGTTATGAATATAAATTCACCGTAATCAGTACCGAGGAGAATGACCTAAATGATACAAGGGCTTTGAAATTTACCATACGATGACAGGCTTAAGCAGCGTTATACTTTGTGGAGAGACGAATAGTGCGGGGTAATAGAGGTATTCAAATGGGTCAAGGGTTTTAACAAGGGTGATGCAGGCAAGGTCATCATGTTAAAACATCAGATTAGGATTCTTAGTAATAGACTGAAATAGGACAAATTTAGTTTTAAGAAGGAAATAGGTAAGAACTTGTTTATCAATAAAGTAGGTAACAAATGGAATAGACTTGTGGTGAGTGCTGAAACAACTGGTTGTTTTAAAAGAAGATTAGATAACTTTAACTATAGGAATGATAGGTGGTAATGGACGTGGAACTGCCTAGTATAGGCCTTATGGTCTCTTGTAGTCTATCCCATTCTTATGATATCATATTCTTATGTTGTATCGAATAGAATGTGCACGTTTCTCCGAGATTTAAATTGATCTGTGCCTTCATCTCCACAGCATTTTATCAACGCTAATAAACTGTGGCAAGTATAATCCACAAGAAGGCAACAAAAATATTAACCCGAAGGAGCACACCAACGTACAATTTTCCTGGCCAGATTGTTCCGACCAACTGTCATAAACAAAAGCTACGTCAACAGTCTTAGTCTTCAACTGAGCGTAACAAGTGTGTATTATCAGGTTTGAAAAATAATTACAACCAGGTTATATAATTATGCAACAACTTCTCACCCCCGAAACGAACACAGGATGTGAGCAGCTGGACTGTAACACACCTTTCGGCCCTTGTTCTTGTCCCTCTCCCATTCTTCCCGCTATCTACTCGGATCAATGGGAGCATGGGACACAACGAGCACAACCAGATTATTTGTCTCTGTAACTTACCGGTGAGGTCACTGGTTGCCATGTTGATCTACAGTTGTTGTAGGTGTTGATATTACTGCTGATGGGAGTATGATCCTTTCTAAAGAGGGGAGTATTTGGAAGACGAATTGTGTAGTCAAGGTTGGGTGTTTTATTAATATCTATATGGCTCCTAAAAATGCAAGGCAGCGAGGGTTTTTCTCTTTATCGATGGTTATTGTATTGTCTGTTATAGTCTTTGCGTTCCTAGGAGTCCGTTCAAGGTGGGGCAAACGTCATGATTTACTATAAGCCATTCTGCCAAATCAACCTTAGGAGAAGCTCCTCTCTTTTATTTCCTTTCCATGTGACATATTACTTTATTTTGTATTTAGTAAAGGAAGCTAGATAGTACAATAAGTATCCCTTTATAGAATTATGGTAACCATGACCCACCCCGGGCCACTTGTCTTACATGTGAAACCTCGGCGTGGCAATTTGGAGAAATTTAGCTGCCACGTGTCATAGAATTTATTTAAATTGTTGTTATACTCATTGTGCTATACAGCATCCTTTACTACATTAAAAAAATCAAAAAGCATATAGATAATATATAAGAGTGAACGAGGATTATACTAAGGTTGATTTGGCAGAGCAATTATATATATATATATATATATATATATATATATATATATATATATATATGTGTGTGTGTGTGTGTGTGTGTGTGTGTGTGTGTGTGTGTGTGTGTGTGTGTGTGTGTGTGTGTGTGTGTGTGTCTAAACACACACACACACACACACACACACGCACACACACACACACACACACACACACACACACACACACACACACACACACACACACACACACACACACACACACACACACACACAGAAAAAAACTCAAAATGGGTAGACATGATAAGTGGAGTGCCACAAGGCTCTGTATTGGCCCCGATAATGTTTTCTATTTATATAAGCGACATGGATGAAGAAATTAGATGCTATATAAACTTCTTTGCAGATGATGCAAAACTATTGAAGAGAGTGAGTAACGAAGACGACTGTAAATCTTTTCAGAGAGTTCTGGACAAAGTCTGGAATTAGAGTAAAAAGAACTAAGTGAATTTCCACATTAAAAAATGTACTATAATGGATTTTGGAAAAAAGCAAAAATAGAATATCCGGTAAATACAAAATTGGAACAAAATAAGATACAAAAGTAAATTCAGAAAGAGACCTATGAATGATAATTTCAAATGACATGCCACTAAACAAACATGTAAACAAAATAGTTGGAGAAACCTACAACTTAGTAAGATCAATGAAAGCGACCTTTGACTATATGGACGAGGAAATGGCAAAGAAAATCCTAGTTATACTGATAAAACCAAAATTAGAGTATGCAGCGTCAATATGGACACAGCACAAAAAAAAAAAAATAACATAAAGAAACTAGAAAAAATTCAAAGAACACGAACAAAGATGATACCAACACTCAGCATGTTGACATACGAACAAAGATTGGACAAATTAAACTTATTAACTCAGGAGCAAAGAAGAGAAAGAGGCGATTTGATATCCATATATAGAATTATGAAAGTAATGGAAATCCTTGACAGGGACGATCTACTTAAATGGGACAGAAGAAATACAAGGGGACACAAGAAGAAGCTCAAGAAGACAGTTACAGAGCAGATCTGAAAAAGAATAGCTTTCCACATAGAGTGATAGATACATGGAATAAATTGAAAGAGAAAACAGTGAGTGCTAAAACTATACACGACTTTAAGAAAGAACTGGATGCGGAAAGATACAACTGCGGGTCCCTACGAGCATAGCTCTTCTCCCGCAAAATACAACTAGGTAAACACACACACACACACACACACACACACACACACACACACACACACACACACACACACACACACACACACACACACACACACACACACACACACACACACACACACACACACACACACACACACACACACACACACACACACACACACACACACACACACACACACACACACACACACACACACACACACACACACGCACACACACACACACACACACACACACACACACACACACACACACACACACACACACACACACACACACACACACACACACACACACACACACACACACACACACACACACACACACACACACACACACACACACACACACACACACACACACACACACACACACACACACACACACACACACACACATATATATATATATATATATATATATATATATATATATATATATATATATATATATATATATATATATATATATATATTGGGGGACAAAAAATTAGGGGCCAGATTAGAAATAATATATTTCTTCAAATAACCTACATTATTAGGTACTTACCAGCTCTCTAGTACTTTGTTGGACATCCCTTTCTCTTGATACATTCTTAAAGACGTTTAGGGACAGATGCTACAAGATTTTGAAGCCAGAGTTCATATTCTTCCAAATATCCTTGATGGCCACCTCCACTTTGGGAATTGATGAAGTGTTGCGCTCAAGTAACTTATTTTTCATGAGTGCTCAGAGGTTCTCAGTTGGGTTAAAAAATCAGGTGAATTACCTAACCAATCTTTTATATACTCCACATCAGAGAATGCAAACCATTCTTTAATGAATTTAGCAGTGTGGCAGGGTGCACCATCCTGCATGAAGACATCTGTTTTGCACTGAATCAAACAGTCCTCCAAATTAAGTAGCTCAAAATATCGGTCTGCATTAAGAGTTACATTTTTGGTAGCATCACTAATGATTCCACACCATGGTAGCCGAAAGCACCTCAAACCATTAGTAAATCAGGATGTTTTACAGTAGCGTGTGTAGATTTTGGGTTCAAAGGATCATTGCCAGGACGACGGTACACTTTGCCAAGACGGTTTCCAGTAACGGTGAAAGTGGCTTATCACTCCACAACACATTTTTCCATTTCTCCACATGCCACTGTAAATATTTGCGGCAAAAAGCGACCCTATCCTTTTTCTGTTTTATGGATGCAAGTGGTTCTTGTGCGAGCATTGTGGTGTGAGATCTGCATATCATCATGCAGGCGGCGGTGTACTGTTTTCACAGACACATGACCAAATAATCTAGGGCTCTTTTCCTTCAACTGTGGTGCTGTTATACGTAGATTAGCATCCACCTGTTCCCTCAGTACCTTCAAAGTACGAGTAGTACCATCCCTGGGCCTCCCTGTGGGCTAGTTCTGTAATGGCGGATCAGCTCCACCAGCATCACCACTTTCAACGTTACTAGAAACCGACTTGGCAAAGTGTACCGTCGTCCTGGCTGTGATCCTTTGGACCCAAAATTCACACATGGTACTGTAAAACATTCTGATTCACTGATAGTTTGGGGTGCTTTAGGCTACCATGCTGTGGGATCATTAGTGATACTATAGAAATGTAACTCTGAATACAGACCGATATTTTGAGCTACTTAATGATCATTTGGAGGACTGTGTGTGTGTGTTTACGTGATTGTATACAGTATATATGGATTTATATACTATTAGTAATACTGGTCAGCAGTACTTGGCTTCCACTTTTATCCTATGTGAGATGCGTCCATGATACACCAAGGATGTTGCTGGGGCTGTATTTTTTGCGTTCAGCTTACTGTATTTATGTAATGTAGTATGAGAAAAGAGACAAAGTTTGATAGACCTTCGTAGAACTCTGCCTATTATTGTCATATGCTTCTCAATGGGAAAACTTTTTGATTTTATGTGTCGACATTGCTTTGGGTTTTAAAGCAATGAGCTATAATATTTCTTTTGTGGATGTCTCTTTTTTCAATTGTTGGGTACTATGTCCTGAATGCATAGTTAAGTGTAGTTCTTATGAGTACTTTTTACAAAGTATTAAATGTTTCATTTTGGTGTCCAAATCCTGTACGTTCTATTGTTCCTACTGTAGCTAATAAAGATTCAAAGCATTCATCAAAGGGAACATAAATGGAGACCCTCAGGTTACTGGATGGAGTGTTGCTGTGTATATTGTACAGTCTAATAGATCACGATATTACATACCGTAGCTACAAGCTTTTTAGGAATCCACTTGTAACTCATGTTCCTAAGAGAGGAGAATATATTTCACACTTTTGAATATTGAATACCAGTATTATTTCAGGGAGTAGCTCACAGGTACCAAAGATAAGATGATGAGTGCACATGAAGAATGGACTAATCTTAGGGATTATTTGAAACGTTGATAAGATTATTACTTAGTGAGAAAAAAGAAAACACTTTTATTTGAAGAAAGATTTTCGATTGGGAATACTTCTAGGTATAAACACATGATGTTAGCGAGAACAAGATGAATAGGTAATTGTGAAAACGAATAATGCCATATTCTTTGTATTCCTTATAAAATTCGCAAGTAATTGGGAACATAAATGAAATAAAATCTAAAACTTACACTTATAAGTCGTGTGGGAATATCTCGCGCGTAATCTACATGTAGTCTCTACAGAGTCATGCTGCTCCACCAGTCTGAGCCATCTTATCACGCAGGAGTATCTCTACCAGTGTTCACTTATCTACCCATTACAGTCCCACAGTCAAACAATTGTGCTTTACTCGATTACATCAGGAATTTAGGTATACTGACCTGTCTACACAAACGATACTTATCTTCTCCCTTCTTTACTCATTTTGTTTTTAACATTCTATTTTGCTTTCTTTCTCCCCTCCCTCTCTCTCTCTATATATATATCATATATATACAGTATATATATATATATATGTATATATATATGTATATATATATACATATATATATATATATATATATATATATATATATATATATAGTGCAATGTAGTTCAGTTCGAAGCTTTAAGAATCATTTAGATAAATACCTAAGCAAGATGCTGTAATGATTATAATTTATTTTATATTATTTGTTTTTGTTTTGTTATCATTTGTCTGTCTGATTTTCATTTATTATTAGTTATATGTGAATTTATTATTATTTACTATTTACCTGTTTGTTTATTATTTAACTATACCTATGCATTTATTTATGTATTTTATTTATTTACAATATTATAGTTTTTATTTATTATTTTATTATTAATATGATTTTTTTTTCGCATCCGACCTAGATATGGATCAAAAGGTCTCCTGTCGGCATGCTCCGCCTTTGTAATCCTTTGTATATATGTATATATATATATATATATATATATATATATATATGTGTGTGTGTGTGTGTGTGTGTGTGTGTGTATGTGTATGTGTGTGTGTGTGTGTATATGTATATATATATATATATATATATACATATACACACACACACACACACACACACACACACACACACACACACACACACACACACACACACACACACACACACACACACACACACACACACACACACACACACACACACACACACACACACACACACACACACACACACACACACACACACACACACACACACACACACACACACACACACACACACACACACACACACACACACACACACACACACACACACACATATATGTATATACATATATATATATATATATATATATATATATATATATATATATATATATATATACATATATATGCCCAAGTTATGGATATAACTAAAAATTAATAAAATAAAAAGAAACATATAGTAGAATAAAACTAATTAACATTACACAAATTAAAATAAGAGGAAATAAAACAGATTCATGTAAGATAGAATAAAATAAGATAAACAAAGACAAATAGAATAAAACAAGAGAGACAAGATAATAGAAAATAAAATAAAACATCGTTTATCACAACTTGTTATGGACCAATAAACTCTCCTGTTGGCATGGTTTACCATGGTTGTATAGCATAATTGTTTGTAAAGAAACCCTCATTTACGGTATCGAGTGCATGTTATATACATATGATCTCTGTAACGAATTCTCTACGGACTAAGTTACTAAGAATTATTTTATTATTGGAAGCTAATCTCTAGTTAAAGAAATAATGCCGCTCACCTTTAATTTCTTTTGTCCTTATATTTTGTTACCCTCTTTAGTACGACATTGTCCACAAGAATAGAAGAGTTAGTTTTTGCTTATAGAATGCTCATTAAAAAGAAACCATGACCACGTTTGCGACCTAAGTCACTGACCCCTTGAACTCAATGATGCTCTCTATAGATTCTCTTGTGGAACACCATAGTAGTTTGATCTGGTGGCAGTAAGATCCAGGGTTAATAAGAATAACTTAGATTTGATTAGTAATCTATCAGAAGGCAACAGGCTGGTCTGAGTGAAAATAGCTTCTTGGTGAAAATACACTGGGAACAGGATAGCTAAGTGTTCTAGTATTATACTCCTTCTAACCGTACCATACGTAAATCATTTTGACAGTAGAACATAGTGGAGGTTATTATCTCACTAGAAGAAGCAATTAAACATTTAATAAGACATTGGTAAAGTAACTCACCGGTTATAAAAATTACTCAACCATGAATTCCCTATACAAGCGATGTTGACATACATCTTAAGAGCTGGGAATTCTGACTCATACGAATTAGTGTAAATTTCTCAGGATTTTTTTTATTTTATTTGATATATATTTGCTTAGTAAACTTCTTCACTACTTGAAAAATGAAGTCAATTTATACTAAGATACAAATAAGCACATATTTGTTTGATACCATCATATCACCACCAACATAAAATCATCTCCTAAACCCTTTCTCACAAACGTGCTTGTTATATAAGTGACCTTAGCCACAAAACGCATATTGTGTCAGCCATAATAATTTTACTACGATACATTCCAGT
>NC_134792.1:17460064-17470064 GCF_046742065.1 Oratosquilla oratoria
AGGTGCCTAGTAATACCTATGGGAATGTGAAAAAAGTAACATAAGTTTTCAAATTATTGTCTACATATGATCTTATTACTGGTTATCTTGTCTTCATTTCAATTTTGAACCATCAAGGAAACTATAAAAAGTCTGGTATCATTCCTGGTTATGTAGAAATCATCCTCTCCTAATTTCAATCTACATCAAGTATGAGAGAGAGGGAGGGAGGTATGGGAAAGGGGGAAGGAAGAAAGGAGTAGGGAGGGAAGGAAGAGGGAAAAAGGGAAAGGAAGAAGAGAGTAAAAGGAATGTATGGAAGGAAGGGGAGAGGGAAGAAAGGAAGGAAGGTAAGACGGAAGAAGAGAAGGAAGGGACGAAAAGAGGAAGAGAAGAAGGGAGGAAGGGAGGAAGGGAAGAAGGAGGGAAAAAGGGAGGAAGGTTGGATAGGAGACGAGAGAATCAGACAATGAAGTAACTAGGATAAAAGACATACAATAATGATATACATATATGGAAGAGACGACAAAGGAGATATTCAGGGAATGCACCTTGACCGCAAAACCTGTTTCAGTTTGTAATAAACTCTGGTGCATTACCTGGACCTCAGTGACGAGTGTGGAACGACCCTGCAAGTACTTTCTCCAATGAATGCGCCAATTGAGTCCCCACGATTCTTCTTGATGATCTTATTTCAATTTGGGCGGCGGCTCCTTTCCAACGCCTTGTAGGGTCTGGCCTTGTTCGTCGTATTCTGCTGACGCATTCAACATGTACCTCATCTTTTGCTTGTTCAGGGAATAAAAATTACACGTTCTGAAGATTTGTGTCTGAATAAAGAGGTTTTGGAGGTACAAAAGTGTTCTAGTATTATTGCGTGTAAATTTTAACGGGACTGTTTGGATCTGGAAAAGCTTATAGCCATTTCGTACAGTAAAGAAATTGATGAATTTATCATGATTATAATGGCAAATCTCAATATCCTATTTCTCACTGCGAGGGTGTAGGATGCTGATTTTTTTTCTATTTTGTATATATTTCTAATGGCAACCAAAATGGAACATTCTTATGAAGAGATCAAATTGAATTTTTCTTATATGAATTTTATGTTTGTTAATATAATTTCTATGCAATATTTGGCGAGGAAAATGTTTAAGATGAGAATTCAGGAGAATGATACACAATGAATTTGCGTTTTCAGAAGTTGAACTTAGCAAACCCAGATAAAAATTAAAACTAAACAGATAGACAAGAATTTTGGAATAAATAGTTCTTCAACACGAATATCATGAACTAATCCGAGAAATTATTCATTTTATAAGATTCCAAATTAATCCCACAGACTGGATGGCAAGATTATAAAAAAATAACATGAACTATACGAAAAATTGAGTAAAATTAAAATTGCCATTTTCATTTTAATTTTCTTAATAGTGCTATTAAAACATTGCAATAAAACACCATATATACTCACTTCAAAATAAGTTTAATTTGTATGGATTTATGAAATAGCACACATACATACACACACACACACACACACACACACACACACACACACACACACACACACACACACACACACACACACACACACACACACACACACACACACACACACACACACACACACACACACACACACACACACACACACACACACACACACACACACACACACACACACGCACGCACACACACACACACGCACGCACGCACGCACGCACGCACGCACGCACACACACACACACACACACACACACACACACACACACACACACGCACGCACGCATGCACGCACACACACGCAAGAACACACACACACACACACACACACACACACACACACACACACACACACACACACACGCACGCACGCACGCACGCACGCACGCACACACACACACACACACACACACACACACACACACACACACACACACACACACACACACACACACACACACACACACACACACACACACACACACACACACACACACACACACGCACGCACGCTCGTGGGCGGGGAGTTGGGTGTATGTGTGCGTGTAAGGTCACAGCATTACCCATAGATCGGTCATACGAGCTCTGAGCTCTCTTTCGGGATTGAAATAACTGTCGATCACAAGTCCAGCACATAATCCAAATACTAAGGTGAATACACACACGCAGATATCAGGACAGTATAAAATTAACGGGAAAGAAGTAAAGAAAGTAAATTCTGAAAGGGACTAGGAGTAATCATCACCAAAGACAAATCGCCAGATAAACATACAAATAAAATAGTCGGGGAAACATACAATTTGTTGAGATCAATAGAGGTAGCCTTTAGATACCTGGATCAGGAAATTATTAAAAAAATATTATAAACACTGATAAGGCCAAAACTAGAATATGCATCGCTGATATGGCCTCCCAGTACAAAAAAGAATATAAGAAAATTAGAAAGAATACAAAGAGCAACGACAAAGATGGCCCCAACACTTTTAAACCTGACACATGAACAAGGACTGGCGAACTGGAATTGCCGACCCTGGAACAAAGAAGATAACGAGGGACCTACTAACCGTCTACAGAATTATGAAAGGAAAAGAACGCCTTGATAGAGAGGAGTTAATAAAGAGGGACAGAGGAAAAATAAGAGGACATGCAATGAGACTCAAAAGGACAACTACAGAAGAGGCCTGAAAAATAACAGCTTCCCACACAGAGTGATAGATATATGGAACAAATTGGACGAAAAAATAGTGTGTGCAAACACAATACAAGAATTTAAGAACAAACTTGATCTTGCGAGAAACAAAACCGGGTCACACGAGCATAGCTCCCTTTCCCGTAAAATACAACTATTTAAATAAAACTAAGTAAATACATACATACACACACACACACACACACACACACACACACACACACACACACACACACACACACACACACACACACACACACACACACACACACACACACACACACACACACACACACACACACACACACACACACACACACACACACACACACACACACACACACACACACACACACACACACACACACACACACACACACACACACACACACACACACACACACACACACACACACACACACACACACACACACACACACACACACACACACACACACACACACACACACACGAACACACACACATACACACACACACACACACACACACACACACACACACACACACACACGCACGCACACACACACATGTTGGTGGATTATATACAATCCACCAACATGTGTGGATCTGGAGGGAATTAATTAGCTTTAGAAAAAGTCCCCCACAGAACACTTATATGTAAACTGGAATATGTTGGTGGTTTGATGGGAAGTCCAATAAACTGGGTTAAGGACTTCGTACGACGCACTAAATCTGTAATGATAAAAAAGGATAACGTAATATCAAGAGGAGGGAAGTTAATAGCGGAATTCCACAAGTATCAGTACTGACATCAGTAATCTTTTTAGTATACAGTATATAAATGGCATGAAGGATGATGCAACAAGAACTTCAACCTATTTGCAGATCATGCTAAAATCACGATGAAAATATAAAATGAAAATGATTGCAACCAACTACAAAAATGTTTACGAATGAAGTCAGAAGTGGCAAATAAAGCTCAACACAAAGATATGAAAGAATTTAGATATTGTTGAGTTTCTAAAGAGGTTATACTCATAAACATTAAATAATCTCAGTCAAGTAAGGCAGGCCGATAGTCCTGAATAAGATATAATTGACACATTAACTTGAAACTCTCATTTCCAAGAACAAATTATGTTGATTTTGATCCTGTTTTAATCCGAATCCTTCTAACTTTTTATACACTACAAGTTTTGATCTGATATTAATCAGATCAAAAAGTAAAATGTAAAACAATGGAGGGGAAGGCTTTAGAGAAAGCTGGAGTTATGAAGGAATGTGGAGTTGGTCACAGGAATTTCTATTACGCCTGAGTAGATATAATGGTTCCTTTCTCCAATCGGAAGTGTAGTAAGGACGAATGATTGGTATGCCAGATTGCGAGGTGCCTACTTTTCTTATAGAAAATAATTGTAGTTTTTATAGAAAAAATGTAGTTCTACCTGTACCCGTATTTTTTGCCCAGTTCTTCAATTCCAATATTCGTAGTTAGAATTAGGCAGAGAATACAGTCAACCATTACAGTGAAAGAAGAAGAGCTGCTTCGTTCCAGCAAATCAACGAATGGAGTCTAGGGGCTCCATCAACATCTGCCTCTGCCTCTTCATCGGCACCTTCTCCAGACAGAAAGCGAGTCATTCCGGCAAGGTTAAGGGGAATATTAGGTTACTAGACGGGCGAGCACACACACACAAAAAAAAGGAATGTGGTTAGTTTTTATTAGACTTTATCCCACTACCTTCCCTACAGCTAGTGTCTCTCTCTCTCTCTCTCTCTCTCTCTCTCTCTCTCTCTCTCTCTCTCTCTCTCTCTCTCTCTCTCTCTCTCTCTCTCTCTCTCTCTCTCTCTCTTTCTCTTTCTCGTTCTTACATCCTCCCATTCTCTCTTTCACAGTCATCCATGCATGCATACATACATACGTACATACATACATACATACACACATACATACATACATACATACATACATACATACATACATACATACATACATACATACATACATACATACATACATACATACATACATACATACATACATACATACATACATACATACATACATACATACATACATACATACATACATACAAACAAACAATATATATATATATATATATATGTATATATATATATTTATATATATATATATACATGCATACATACATACATAATACATATATACATGCATACATACATACATAATACATATGTACATGCACGCATACGTAATCAGTAAATTACGTAGACGCCCTGAAAGCAGATAACCAGATTCATCCTTCTCTAACCCTAATGATTATTCAAGAAAAGCTCCTAGGCAGTCTCTGGACAAACTTCATTGTTTCCAGGCACATACAGTATATCTTACGTAACCCTCTATTGTGAGCGTCCCGTTGATCTTGCTTTTTCAAGGCCAGACTCACTTGGAGATTATGCTACAACCAGTTAAGTTCCGGAAAGGAAGCCACATGACTATAGTACATGGGCTGATTAATTGTCTCATATGAGCACCAACAATTTCCATTTCTTTGATAGATATTTGCTCCAGTCACCCCCACGCAATGATATGAAGATTATATAGGCCATAAAGGCATCAGCCTAAACTTCTATGCTCAGGCACATAAATCTATAGATATCTAATTCAAGACTCTTTACAAAAGTATACTTTATTCACGATAATCTTTTCACTTCAAAGATAGAACATCAAGGCATCTGGGTCTCACTAGCTACGTAAAGCTCATTAAAATATCTGTAACCTCGTGTAGGCAATTTCTGCATCATTTGTTTCTTCCAGAGTAATACCAAACTCTCGGAGCTTGGCACTGATAATGCAAGAAACATTGATCTCGTGGCTTCATAAACTTATTAAGCGATTCAAGAGACGATACTAGTATAGCATTAGATTCTGATTTCAGCTTCACATTCACTACTTCTCATCACCCATGTAGGATAATAAATCTTATCACCACGAATAGGCATTTTTGATTCTCAGACAATAAAAGGCCCAATCTTGCATATTTTCAAGCTTTTATTTCTGTTTTATGGTTTAGTTGTTATGCTTTATGATACAGAATTGGTAAAAAGAACAAAGCAGCAGAATATCAATTGGTTCATAACGAGATTGACCGTCCCCGCTCTTCTTACCCTTTCTTTTCCTCAGTTTTATTGTTTCATACGGCTTCTCTTCCATTCCTCTTTCTGAAACGATTGCAATTACTGTGTCATACAGGGGACACATTATAAGGTTCAGTCCCCAATTTCAGTCTTCCACTTTGAAAAAAAGGCATTTATTATTATACGTTCCTGTCACTTTCTTTTGACATCCTCTTAATTAGCTGTTTTTATTATATACACATACGAGTATATATATATATATATATATATATATATATATATATATATATATATATATATATATATATATATATATATATATATATATATATATATATATATATATATATATATATATTTAACCCACTCCACCCTTTTGAATAGCCTTACTCCGATTGTCATCTGAGTCCTTGGCCTTTTACTTAGCATTTTTCCCCCTCTATGCACATAACCTAAACTCTTTCCTCTATCTTTACTAACCTTGGCCGACCCAGAGGCCAACACCTTCCCGACCCAAACTTCCTCTCTTCACTTACACTTCTTTAACACTTTCTGACAGAAACACCCTTCCTCCCTTTCCTCAGCCTAGACTCCTTCCCTCATTCGACTTTCCAAGCCCTAACCAGCCCAAGCGCCCAATCATTCTCTCCCCAAACTTTTTCCTTTGCCTGACCTCCTTAACCTTTATCGCCCCAGCACCCACACCTCCCATCTCTTCCCTAACTCCCTCACTCCCTCGCTTGACTTCCCTAAACCCTGGCCAACCCAAACACCCCCACCTTCCCGACCCAGCCCTTTACCATCGTGGTGTTCCGGTTAGGAGTGTGTGTGAGTGTATGTGTAACTGGGCCCCCGCAAAAAGTGGTCCCGAGCAGGTGCCGGTTGGATTCTCAAGGCTGGCGGACGAGGACCGGACCGTCGCGTCGCCTCTTCCTCGTCTCTTCTTCATCTGCGCGCAACAACCTTCGCTGCACGTCGTCCCATGGGTTTAATTTATGGTTCTTGTTTTCTGAACGTGAGGTCATTATGTGCTTATGTGTAGGTCTTTTGATGCCTTTTTTTTACCTTTAGGTTTGCATTCAGATATGTATAACATATTCTATATTTTTTCGTTTCTCTTCTGTCGTGGACATTCATTCTGCCTCGCCGAATCTTGTTCATAATCAAGATTGCCTTCAAAGGTCTCGCTTAGTGAAAGTGGTGGAATCTTCAGCCTTCTCCGGCTTGCCTATTACTTAATTTCTGCTTTGCTTAACTGAGACTTTTATTAATCCTATTCCTTTTCACTGGGACGTTGGTTGTTAAGGTATATAACAAATATGATTCTACAAAAAGCTTGACTGTTGCTTTGGTCAGTGTAGTTAATTTGTTTAGGCATAGTAGTGTCTGAATGGCCCGTTCATTTCAACAGTATTACCATCTCATATACCAAGCCAGATAAAAAGTGTAATAACTACGATTTTCTGAGAACTATTATATTTCTGTATGTCCTGTGTACCTTAGATGAGATGGCAAGTATCTGTACCCTGGCCTATTGAGAGGTCGCCCCACCACACCTACAAGTCAGAACCACAAAAATCCGCTACCTTCCAGGAAAGACAGTCATAAAAAGAAGAAGAAGAAAAAAAAATGGACAGGCAATGATCAAGCCATGGAGGACAACCCCATCTACTTCCCCCTCGCTCTTCCCAGAGGCTTCCTCTCCTCATTCCTAGCTTGTCTTTCTTGTGACCTTACGAATCAATACTTTATTTTCATATCATTCTTCGTCTACATTCCTCTTACTATCACCACCCTCACCAAAACCACCACCACCACCTAACCACCACTACCTTAACCACCACCACCACCTCAAACACCACTACCTTAATCACCACCACCACCTCAACCATCACCAACACCGCCGCCGCCACCACCATTACCACCAGCACCACCACCAATACCACCATCATCACCAATATGATGATGATGCTCATCATCGACATCATCGCCAGCACCATATTAGCACCCTTCTATTATTATAATTATCAGTATCATAAAGATGCAAAGAAGATATTGTATGAGGTGATTGTGCCGACAACATTGTATGGAGTAGAGACTTGGAATTTAAGAGAGGCAGAGAGAAAAAGTTTAAATATGTTTGAGATGAAATGTCTGAAAAGTACAATAGGGCTTACTAGGTTGGATAGAATGAGAAACGAGGAGGTGAGGAGGAGAGCAGGAGTGGAAAAGATGGTAGACAGAGCTGATGAAAGAGTATTGGAATTATTTGGACACATGGAAAGAATGAGTGATGAAAGACTGGTAAAAATCGGTGTGGAAGGCGGAGTTGGAGAGAATGAACTTGAAGGGACGACCGAGAATGAGATAGATGGATGCGGTGAGAGGGGCGATGAGCAACAGGGTATGTCGGTTGAGCAAGGAAGGGAGGAGGCAGGAGATAGGGATGAGTGGAGAGTGACTGTGTATGGATGATACTATTATGCAAGGAAGGGGAGGATGGCAATGGAGGGGTAAGGGGTGCTTATGTGTGAATATCATTTTGATGCAGCCCGAAGGGATTTCTATCTGTCTTCTATTTTTCTGCATGAGGGGACGGAGAGGAGGGGGTGTCGCCGATTAAGTGAAGTGGATGTACTATGTCTTGCCGCATTGCGTTTGAGCCAGAGCAGTTCACGGATGCAGGGATGACTCGTCATCCATGAGGAGCTGATATGGGAGGGGTGGAGGGGGATGTGGAAGGGAATGAAATTGGTGGTAATAGGTATGTGCCTCTGATTTGGCTACTTCCCTTGTAAGAGAGAAAAAAAAACTCTCGGTATATAAATCGTCGTCGTCGTCGTCGTCGTCGTCGTCGTCGTCGTCGTCGTCGTCGTCGTCGTCGTCGTCGTCGTCGTCGTCGTCGTCGTCGTCGTCGTCGTCGTCGTCGTCGTCGTCGTCGTCGTCGTCGTCGTCGTCGTCGTCGTCGTCGTCGTCGTCGTCGTCGTCGTCGTCGTCGTCGTCGTCGTCGTCGTCGTCGTCGTCGTCGTCGTCGTCGTCGTCGTCGTCGTCGTCGTCGTCGTCGTCGTCGTCGTCGTCGTCGTCGTCGTCGTCGTCGTCGTCGTCGTCGTCGTCGTCGTCGTCGTCGTCGTCGTCGTCGTCGTCGTCGTCGTCGTCGTCGTCGTCGTCGTCGTCGTCGTTATCACTATTAAAAGTGTGTGAAAAATTGCTCTGAAGTGCAGGAGAGCATGGAGGCACTACGAGTTGTACTGGGGGATCAAAGGCTTAACAGGTAAAATGTAAATGAAATGTATTTAGGTAGAGACGAGACAGAGGACACATATTTAATGGTAAGAAAGTTCTGTCGATGCACTTCAAATAAATACAGCCGGTTGTGACTAATGCCCTGTCTCATTTTTATTTTCAAATATCATTTTTTCTTTCAGGCAATTAGTAGATTGAAATATTACTAAATAATTGTCAAAAGAAATTGTATTTGCATAGTTTAGATGCAAGGGGCAGCATGCTTTGCCATTTCCGATGTGGATGGTACTTTTTCCTTTTATTCTGGCTACCGTCAGTTTATTTGATTAACTTCCACAGCACTCTCTCGAGAGTAAGAAGGTTAAAGTCTATCTCAATAACTCCTTTCGAACCTGATGGAGATTTTAACTTTCTTTAGGCTGCCACTAGCCAACCTCTAAATAGTGATGAGGGTGGTGGGGATGGTACAGATACAGGATGGTAGACACACATGCATACATAAAGAATGATAACAACAAAAAGAACATATTCAGACTCTTCAACTGAGAGTCAACCGAATATGTAAAGGAAATAATATAACATTAAAGAAAGATCTCTAAAGAAAAGCTTCGCTAAAGGAGGCAAAGTCTGAGGTTCAAAGACATTCAGACTCTTCAGATGAAAGTCAACCGAATATATAAAGGAAATAATATAACATTAAAGAAAGATCTCTAAAGAAAAGCTTCGCTGAAGGAGGCAAAGTCTGAGGTTCAAAGACTAAACAGAGTGGGAGGTCGAGTTGTCAGAGATAAAGAAGGCCAGCCAGGAAGGCTCTTCCAGACGAGCTGGACGAAAAGCTCGATTTGTCAGACAAAGAAGCTGGTCGACAGCTTGGCTTGTCGGTACAAGTTGTGCAGGAGGCAGGCCAGTTTCCGCATTCAGTGAGTTAAGGTTATGTCAGGATTATATACTTTTATAGGTAAGTGATCAAAAGACCAACTTTTG
>NC_134792.1:17490064-17500064 GCF_046742065.1 Oratosquilla oratoria
CTGATCTCAACAATATCAGTCCATCACAGGCATGACTACTCTAGGTGTAGAGGGTCAGTGGTAATAAGTAGTGCGTGATAAACACCATCATAAAATCATGGGTACGAATTTATCTGAATATATTGGATGATGAGTTTGTACCAGAGCTACTGTGGAAACACTACAGTAATGAATGTAATAGCCTGACAGTAACTGGAAAAGAAATGTCACTGGGTATGGAAGAGACTATATACGGTGGTATTCTTAAAAAAAAACTTTCCTTTCCAAGGATTTATATAAGATTTATATAAGGAAAGATATTTTTGAGGAATACCACCGTAAGATTCTTACGGTGGTATTCTTAAAAAAATCTTTCCCTTTTAAGGATTTATATTATATTTTTATAAGGAAAGGTTTGTATACGGATTTTTTTAAGAATACCACCGTGTATCCCGAGGGAGTGCCACGTATATAAATAAGATAATCTGACGAAGGAGGAATAAAAAGAAAATTGTCACCCAGAACGGAAGGAATTGAAAAGGAGTTGACAGGGGAAGTATGCAAATGAGATAGCGGGAAGCCGAGACGGAGAGGTCAAGGTTGATGAAAGAATCGATTCAGCTAATGGTTTAATCTCCTTCACACTTAAATGCCGAAAGGGTACCAGAAAGCTGAACAAAGTTTATTGCCTGGCCGTAGCTAAGATAAAAGAGTAAGTACTCTTTAGTAATGAAAGGATTAATTTAAACAGCTTAAGCATCTTACTTGCCAAAGCGGCACCATCCAAATGAAAAAAATAAGTTATGTATCTCTTTGTACTGAGAGGGTTGAACGGGATAAATCTTAATATTCTCTATCAAAACTTAATTAGATAGCTTGGAGCCAGTTAGAATAAAAAAAAGGTTAATTGAGAAATTATATTTCGTTCTCACCAAAGGGGTACCATCATGACAAATAGCAGCAAGATAAAATGTTTAAATACTCGCTGATGAAATAATTTGCATCGTTATTCTGCTAGACAGTAGATGATTTTTTTTTGGGGGGGAATACATTTTCAATACATTCGCTGTGTTAGATATTTTGATTAATGTCAGTAATTTGATCATTTACTTTAACAATTTTGTTACACCGAGAAGAAAAATCAATCTTTTTTGCCACCTTTGAAGTAATATGATGATAATAAAAGATAAAATGATGAAAACTTTTTCACTGCAGACGTTCACATAATCCATACAAAGTATGAAAGGGAGTTTTGACTGCTCTAAGGGTTGTTAATGTGGCTCTATGTAAGAACTTGAAAGCTAGAGATAGTAGAAGACAAGGAGAATGAAATGTGCTGACCTCGCCTTTCGTCCTGTGAAAGTCTATTCAAGTGTATGCTTGATGGAGTTTATGGAGGTCTTACTGAGAAAACAGCGGTTAAGGTAGGTAATAAAAAGGAAAAGACCTCTAAATCAAACTAGTAGAGAAGCAAGACCTAGGGGTATGATGAAAAGCACACAACGTTCATTTAAAATATATGTATGTCTGGTTCCACCAGGTAGACAAAGGTTAACAATCGATATGTGTGACTGCAAGTTGTCTAATTGTTTCGTAGAAATATAAGTTGCTTGTCCTTTTTGTAGATTTGATTGTATAAAAGATGTATGGTATGTGTGTCTGACCAAGTATATCAGCAAATCATGTGTCAGACTATGCAATGAGTTATTATGTCACTGCAAAAGGTGATGTAGATATTGCAGCTTCAGAGAGGGTACCAACTGAGATATGGAACACAAAAAGGGGATTTTATTGGCAACAAAATAATGAGATTACTGTACTATGTAGTGACGATTCCATTTACTATAAAAAAGACCGTTTGTAATAAACTAATTTTTTCTATGGTACGATGAAAATAAATAAAAATAGATGCTGAGATTAAGATAAACAATGTGGTAAACAATATTAGGTGTCAGGAGAGATACTAAAACAGAAAAGTGACCGTATTCAGAAGTGTTGATTTTCTAGCTTGTGGTTTTGTGGGTGGATGATTTTCATCTTCCACTCCTGGCTCTATAAACCTTATCAAGGTTTTTGACCCTCTTATTTCTTCGCTTTGTTCACAATCTTGTCATCTTCTGCAAACAATTTTACCTAGTTACTTTTTCCATTTATCATGTCCCTGTTTATATAAATTATTTTGGTTTAAAACCTCTTCAGGAAGCTCGCTGGCTGAGCGGGTTAAGGCGTCGTTACTTGCGGCGAAGGTTGAGATGAGGGCGGTTCGAATCCTGCCACCGGCGAAATTGAACCAAGGGCATGGATCGTTAAATTCCACGCTACAAAGCCCTCTGTGAGGGGCACCGTCCTAGCCTCCCGATAGGGGCGGGGGGAGAGTGTGTGACGTTAAACCATATCAATCATCAATCACAACCCTCTTCTTTATTCACTCTCTTCACGATCTGGTCATTGGCATTTAATAGGAAAAATATAGTCCCAGACCCAAAACTAGTGATACCCTACTGATCACTTCTTTCCAATTCTTCTTCACACCTCTCACTACTGCATCTCACATTTAAAGTCTTTTATCCATATCAGTGTGCTCCCTTTAAGACCTCTTGCATTCTCTAAATTCCATATTAATTTTTTGTGCGGCAACTTGCCACAAGTTATTTCCAAATAGGTATCTACAACCCATCTAACCATCTCTCTCATGGAATACATCAATCACTCTCAAATAAAACCTAAGTAGGTTGAATGTGCAAGGCTTTCTTTTTCTAAATCGAAATTTATTGCCAACCAAGATTCCTTTCTCCTCTAAATATCTCATCCATCTATCTTTTATATATTTTTTCACATATTTTGGCTATCGTACTGTTTAGGGAAACTGGTCTATAATTTAGTAGTACCTCTTTATTTTTTCCTTTCAATATTGGTACCACATTCGCAGATTTCCAGTCCTGTAGCAACTTACCCTCTCCCAGAGAGCATGCAATCAATTACTGTACATGATTTACTAACTGTTCATTTCACTTTTTCAATATCCATTTTGTGATCCAATGCGGTCCTGAGACCTTTCTCACTTCCAGTTTCTTGAGTCGTTTAGGAACTTTATCTACTTCTTCACATTTATTACTCCATACTACATTCTTGCTTCTTCATGTAGTACCTCTTCAACTCCCAACATGAATATTTCTTCTATAGGTTTCAGCTTACCATTCACAAGTTTGAAGAACAACTTAGGTTGATCCTTACATTTGCCGACTACATACTTCTCAAAGTTCTCTTTTTATACTTACTAAATTCTGTCTGTTCCTCATTTCGTTTATTTCTTCTTCAGTTTCTTCGATCAATTTTCTTTTTTTTTCTCCCTTTCTCTGTTGAATCCTTCCTTAGATTTTTTTATAGTTACTAAATTCCAGGTGGTACTCATTAATCAATCGTCGTGTTTTGTGATTTGAATTTTACTTTTATTGATATTGGATCTCCATGCATGTATCTGCCTAATCTGAATATTTCATTTATTTCTTCATACATTCTTTTTGTGTTGCCCATTATTGCTCGAATATTTTGTCTTGCTCTATGTTTTTATTTCATTTCTCAATCTTTTCTTAATAAACAATCTATACACATTTTTCTTTCGTCAGCTTTCTTGATACAATAATATCTTTGCTATTAATAGATATATCATAACTGACCTCACTATATAACATATACCAAGACCAACTTTGATTTATATGCAGACCACAGTTAAGAGTGAGACACAGTAAAGGCGAAAGGGAAGGTATCATTAAAGAACACTTTCATAGTACAGTAATCTCTTGGACATTAAGAAGTGTATTCTAAATGACCCAGCTGTATCAGATACACCAAGGCAGTGTATTATATGTGAGGATCACGCTAGAGAACAGGAGATGCGAGGGCACTACAGAAGACCACAGGATAGGTCATGACATTGTCAGGGGCCGCGGATGAGTGGGTATCATTGCAGACAGCCAACTGAGAAGGGTTCTATCGGAAACCACAAGAAAGGTGATAGCGTGACTGAGATCTCCGGTTACTGTACGGCTGAGGGGAGGGTTATGGGACTTCTGAGGGCAACGGGTGAGATGTGGACGTAACTGAAACCCATGCTAGAGCTCTAAGTACTTGATGACAAAGAAAGAAGAAAAAAATAATGAGATAATTCAGAAAAAATATATATACGATGTTCTGGAACAAATCTTTTCAGGATCCATAGGAAAAACACAGGGTAGGGATAGGACCAATATGTCTGTGCTTTACAGAGAATTACTAATAGACAAGCAGTTGTAAAGGATACATACACCTTTTATGACACTGAAGATGCATCAATGAACATTGAGTGATATATCATGCTGTTTTGAGAAGAGCAGTAGATTTGTAGAATAGATATACTAGATTAATCTTCAGGTTACAGGTGCGTTAACTATTCCCGTTGCATGGTTGGTAATGAAATCATGTCATAGCTCACAAAAAAGTTACATTTATCATGATAAATCGGAAAGTGAATCCTGTTCTGGTTAAGGGTGCTATGTTGCTGAGAAAATATCATAATTATGACTTGATCCATAGGAAATTATTATAATTACATCAAAGACGATAGTTGCACAGTACACTGGAGTAAAGTAAGGAGTTAAAAGTACAAAATTGAAAAAATATAAACAGACTAAAAAAATTATTATGTAAAAAACGTATTACAAGTATTATTAAAAATAAGACAAGCAACAATATTATCTAGTTAAAAATGTTTAATGTTATGAGCAATACCACGAAGATATTGGATTTTATTTGAAGGGTTATACTGTTCTAGCAATTTTTTTATACGCTGATTGGTGTCCCTGTATTTTTTCTTTGGGGTTACGCTGTCTCCACGATTGAGATGGGCAATTCTTGTTGCACTAAGAGCCTCTTCATGTTTTAAAGCAGTTATAAGGGACCAAATGTTAGGATGCACATTTGTCACGGAGGTTCTTAGTGCATTATGAAATCCTTCAACATAGTTATTAGTGCGTGGCATACCATTTTCAGTGCGTTCATGAACATTCCATAAATGAATTGGGAAGACTTCCTCGACTCTTCGCCTTCGTTGGCCACGACCTCTCACTCCTCCAATATAATATGTTTCGAAATATGAAACAAGCTCTTGGGGGAAAATCGTCGTCATCAGTTAATTCTTCGAAGCCGTCAATAACATCGTCAATGGGAAGGAAAGCAAGTGCTGATAAACATCTCACTTTTAAACTAAAATCATCATCTTGGTGATATTGCTGTTTAAAACCTATTTTTACAACTTGTTTGTAAACATTTTGTGAGATGTGAAATAGGCAACAGGTAACATCTGAACTAGGGAACATATCTAATAAACTATTGATAGCCGCTTTTTCAAAATCCATCATCACAGTGGCAGGTTCAACATTATGCAAGAATTCTTTTATAGTAGTAAATAGTCTATTGTAAGTATCTTTTGTCTTATTTGGCAGCAAGGCGAACATTCTCGGAACACTAATGTCGTTGTCTTGAATATGTAAAGTGTACATTTGATAATAAATAATTGGGCTACACTTAAACGTTCCATCTACAGCCCAATTTTTGGCTCTTTTGATGTCACCAATTCCAGAGTCAGTTGCAAATATTAAAATTCTTTCAGTATCATGTTCGCCACTGTCAAACTGTAGCCACTTCTGGCCATTATCAAATAACCATGCCGTACCTGAGGTATTGGTGGTACATTATCTTCTACTTGTCTCCAACGCCTGATACTACGACTCAATGATGATACTAAAGGTAATTCTGAAATAGCACATACATTCAGATTTTGGGCTTCTTTACATATTATAGTCCGAGGAGCATCTTGTGTAGATCCAGACATTATTTTCATTTGATGATGTGCTACTTTTGATTCCACTCTTGCTGCTGTTGCACTGTGATTATGTTCACCTACATTCTTAACGATTTGTTGTCACCATTACCAACATAGGTGTGTATGCGGGCTTTATACAATCTATTTTTGCACTGCCAATACTGCTTGGAACCATCCTTATTAGTTTTGTGTTTATCATATATATAGTTTAGATCATCTACTAATTTCTTTCCATTTTTAGTTGAAGCAATTAGACGAGGCATGGATGATACAATAAAAACATATATATATATCCGCAAATGCAGCAGCCGTAGTTGATAGCCAAGCGTTAGTAATAGACTGAGAGATGCAGCAACCGTAGTTGATAGCCGTGCGTACAAGAACAGTATGGTAATTATTTAAACAACCAATTACAAGAACAGTATGGCGATTATTCAAACAACCAATTACAAGAACAGTATGGTATTTATTTAAACAACCAATTACAAGAACAGTGTGGCACTTAAAATAAACTCCAATATCTTCGCGCACACGCATATATATATCTAGTGGTATCGAAATGCCCGGTAGTGAAAAATCCTAGTCACAAAATGTCCGGTAGCGAAATGCCCGGTATCAAAATATCCGGTATCAAAATGTCCAGTATCAAACTGTCCGGTCACCACACTGGATGTTGTGATATGTATATGTTGTGGTATGAAGACGGAAAATCAGGATACAGAGGAAAGAACTGGGGTTAATGCTACCCCACGGAAGACATACATATCACACTGAATACTTATTATGGTGTAGTAGCACCAATGATAAAAATGCTGAAATCTAAGTGATGTGGAAAAGTATATTGTTGTTAATCAAGAAAAAGATACTAAAAAGTAACAATGGCTTATGTTTAGCAAGGAGGAGACAGATTGGTCATGCACATAAATCTTAGTGTATCCTTACTGTAATTTATAAATTTCTAGAAACTCTGGTAATACAAGAAGATGAATGGTGTTTCAATTGTTTTTTTTTCTGTTCTGATACATTCGAGTTTTGTTTTATTGTCAAGTATTTCATATAAATGAAATTTATATTACTAAATTTCTCACTGGCACTTTTACTCTGATGAATTACCTTGTGTTTTTGTTCACTTTACACCAGACAATTCCATTTCTGACATCTATCCAGACAACTAGATAAACATGTTATGACTGAACAAAGACGATCTTTCAAGTATCGTGCTCAAGAAAATGACCAAATAAAGGGTTGCCAAGAATGAAGTTGTACATATTTTCCATAAAAAGATGAAAAATCATGTAATAAGAGTGTACGTGAATGATATATTCGATACTATTTGGTTGAGTGCGTATACCAACACATTGTCAGAATTAAAGAAAAATGTAAAGTTAAGACGTAGGATAGATTCTGCCGCAGTGTTAACTGGCTGTCCTTGTGGGAAGGGGTTGGGACTTATTTATGAGCACGACAATGTGGGGGCTGCTGCCGAGATGACAGAGATGGAAAATGTGGCGTGATAAAGGTAAAGAAAGTGAACTCAGTATGCACACTCAGGCGGAACTGTTTCTATCAAGTATGAAGAATGAAAGCAAGGCAAGTCATCAGGTAGAAGCTTTGGTAGCGGGTATGAAGAGTAACAATAGTAAGAGATTATTGTATGAGGGACTCTGGCTATATACAGATGTAAAATGACTAATCATTTAGGATTTGAGTGAGTACACACGAAGAGTTTATTGTATCTTATTTGCAAAGTAAGGCGAATGTGGCAATAAAAGAAGGAAAAGAAGTCAGTGAAATAATTATCCAACCATAACTCCTTTATTAGCTTATTTTAACATTTGAGAGCACCTCTTTAGTTTCAAAGAGCATGGCAATACATCAAATACAAACGTGTAAAGTATGTAAAATATGTTAGAAATAAAGATTACTCATTCTATCGCCTGTGGGGGAAGTTTATTTCTTTCATTGAATACGCAATTGTTTTAGCTATTTCTGTCTTTTCTAAAATAATTATTGTATCACCTTATAGATGGAGGCTATCTTGTCTGAATTATATTTTGTAAAAAAAAATAATAATAACCTAATCAATTATTTTTCATCTCTCGAATATCTATTTAAAGTTTTGTCTGAATTCCTACTTCTTCAGAAATAGATTCAAATATTTCAGTTGCTTTTTCTGGTATTTTATTTCAATTCAGTAGCTTTATATTTACTATTTCTAACCTATTCATATCTTAAATGAGATTTGGTAACCACACATAACCGGCATATTCCATATGTGGAGTTCCCAATGACCTATAAAGTCTCCTGATAATAGCTGTACTTTTCAAGTCAAAGGATTGTATTCTCAGCTCCAAGTGTTACTTTCCTTGAGGCAGAAAAACAACACTTAGATTATGTAAAAATTTTACAGATGATTGCATTAAGAATCTTTTCGTTTTCTATTTTATTTTTTCCCTATAACTTGCAATCACATTTGGTACATGTGTACATGGCTGTATACTCAGCAGATTAAACTTCCTTTTGTCACAATCCATCACATTGTGCTAACTTTTTTTTTCAATAGCTTCTCAGAAAACTTGATTGAGGACTCACTATTCCGCACATTTTTGTACTACTGATAAATTAAGATACAGTGGATTTCAGCGCAGTTTTATTGGACAGAATTTGCTTTAGAACTAGTTGTATACAAATAAATATTGTAATTTTTTTTTTTAATTTTGTAAATGTTCTATGACAAATATGAAGGGATTGTTAGAAGTTCCAATGATATGGACTCGAATTCTTTTACAAAGTATTACAAAGGAGGAGCATGCCGACAGAAGACCTTTTGGGCCATAACAAGGTCGGATGCGAAAAAAAAATGATAAATGAATAAATAAACGAAAATTATAATATCAATAATGAAAAATAAATCAAATAAATAAATGCATAGGTACAGTTAAATAATAAACAAACAGGTAAAAGGATTACAAAGGCGGAGCATGCCGACAGGAGACCTTTTGATCCATATCTAGGTAAATAGTAAATAATAATAAATTGACGGTTCTTCCTTGACGTTTTCTACATACTCCCTTGTAGCAAAATTATGTTTAATGATCTCATTTATCTAAAGGGACAGAATCAAGACAAAGGCTTCACTATACTAAAATGAGCTAACAGCATTAGGAACACCTGTAAATCTTAATTCGAGCAAGTACCACGAAGATGAATGAATTCGACTGAAGACGGCAAAATGAAAAACGTCACTTAGTACGGGAAGTTTAATATGTTTTCTTTTTTCATGAAAGTGGCAGTTGCCGACAAGATTGACGAGTTAAACACCATATGAAGACGGAGCCTTTATTTGTACGAAGTTTCGCTTATTACAGCTTTTTCAAGTACTTGAAAAAGTACTTGAAAAAGCTGTAATAAGCGAAACGTCGTACAAATAAAGGCCCGTACTCATATGGTGTTTAACTCGTCAAGTTTAATATGTATTTGCAATAAACACTTCACTATTGACAATATGCCACAAAAATGAATAAAGTGTCCTTGGGGTCGGAACAGTAGTAAAAGTACCAACCAGCCTAAAAGGAATGAAAAGCTTCTTACAATATCGCCTTTATTATTTCTAGCTAAGGAGAGAAGAGGGAAAATCGTCAGGAAGATCTTAGCTCTTACAGAAACCTTCACCTTTGCCCTACATATTTGCATTGCCAGGGTAAGTAATAGTCAACGGCACTCCTTTAGTTCAAACTCGGAACAATGCGGTGTGAATGGGGATCAAAACCAAAGCGTCACTGAGTAATACGACTGTGCTGGCTATTGACAGAAAATTGAGATTGTCTCAAAAGTGGAGGATTTTTATTTATTTATTATTATTATTTTTTTTTTTGCATGAACAGCATTCCGTTCATTCAGTCTTCCAGCCAATCCTAACAATAGATAAACAGGATTTGGTTCGAGAGAGAGAGAGAGAGAGAGAGAGAGAGAGAGAGAGAGAGAGAGAGAGAGAGAGAGAGAGAGAGAGAGATGAGAGAGAGAGAGAGAGAGAGAGAGAGAGAGAGAGCGAGAGAGAGAGAGAGAGAGAGAGAGAGAGAGAGAGAGAGAGAGGGAGAGAGAGAAGATGGAGAAAGACATAGCTATATGTTCAACACATGTATATATATACATATATATATA
>NC_134792.1:17520064-17527564 GCF_046742065.1 Oratosquilla oratoria
TATCGAGGAAAAAAAAGGAAAGGAATGAAAACAGACCAAAAAATGGCGATGAAGTGGAACCAAACGTAAATATGAGCGCAGATACCTCTAGCGGAGTGAGAATGAGATGTAGTGTAAACATGAACGTGGAAAGGCCGAAAAGATTCCTAAAGGGTAATGAAGACGAAACTTTTTGTGGAGTTAATAGGTACGAGATAAGAATCCTGAATAGAATTATAGACATAGAAGAGAAAATGAGTTTTAGGAAGAGTACATGGGATCAATATGTTATAGAACTAAAAGAAAGAGATTATGGAGCTAAAGAAAAAGTATCTCTAAATAAACAAGAAAATGAGTGATTTAAAGAAAAAAATACTGAAATAAAGAATGGAGTAAGTGAATAAAAAAAGATAATGGAGATAAAAAGTGAAAATGAGAGGATGAAAAACAAAGATACCACTAAAAGTGTGACCTTGAAAAAAGAGGTGAATGAACAAATAAAAGCTATGACCGAGAAAATTGGAGGAAATATAGGAGACGAAGATGTACAGAAAATGAGAAAAAAATAGAAAAAAAAGATTAAGAAAGCAAAAGGATAGGTTATAGATACAGTGGATTAAAACAGGTACATAGTAGTATATGGTCTAAAGGAAAAACATAACCTTTGTTCGTTGTTTGAGAGAAAAAGAAGAGAAAAAAAAAACTGAAAGCAGTACAAGATGAAGAGTAAGAAACAGAAAAGGAAATAGAAGAATTGTATAGTATGGGACAATACATAAAAGGAAAAACAAATCGACCTCTAAAGATCAAATTAAGGTCACAAATGGTAGTGGAAGAGATATTAGCAAAAGCAGGAAAATTGGCAAATAGTGAACACTATAAAAGTACATGGATAAAAAAAATGAATGATGAGGAAAGAGAAAGAAAGAAGACACTAAAAATGAAGCAGGAAAAAAAACGGAGACTGACAAAAAGAAGTTCTATTGGAGAATGTTAGATATGAGACTGAGAAAATTGTATGTTCAAGACAAAGACATAAAAAAACGGAGAACAATATAGAAAAAAACAACTAAAAGTGGTGTATGCTAACGTAGACGGATTGATCTCAGGACTAAGTGAACTAAATGATTACTTGTCAGAAGTACAAACAGATATAATGAAAATTGTGGAGACAAAATTAAGGGTCAATTACCACTAGATAGTGTTGGACATGAATTATATAATCACTGGTTTAAAAATAAAGAGAAACCGGGTGGAGGAGTACATATTTTTGGCTAAGAAAAACTTAAATGTGATGAAGGTTACAGATGGAGAAAACTGTGTGGAAATTATCATGATAAGATAGTGACATGAAAAGTAGAAAATTTGTAGGGATTTATGTGCCCCCAAAACCAGGGTCTTGGAAAGAGAGCAATTACTCTAAAATGTGAGAGGATACAAGGCACTCATTCAATGAGATATTGAAGGATGGATGAAACGTGGTACTTAATGGAGATTTTAACTGCAGAGAAATCTGTTGGGAATATATGATAGTGAAAGGTGGAGAGGATCTATGGGGAAATGTATTACTTGATATAACTATAGAACATACAACATAAGAGTTAAAGATAGTGACATGAAAAGTAGAAAATTTGTAGGGATTTATGTGCCCCCAAAACCAGGTTCTTGGAAAGAGAGCAATTATTCTAAAATGTTAGAAGATGCAAGGCATTCATTAAATGATATGCTAAAGGATGGATGAAACGTGGTACTTATGGGAGACTTTAACGGCAAAGAAATCTGTTGGGAAGAGATTACAGTGAAAGGTAGAGAGGATCTATGGGGAATGTATTACTTGATATAACTATAGAACATACAATGACACAATGGGTAAAAAATAACATATAGAAAAAAAATAAGAACCGTCGAGAATAGAATTAATATTTACACCGTAACCCCAAATAGTGGATAAAATTGAATACAAGACACTAAATGGGAAGAGTGACCACATACTACTTGAGTTTGAACTAAAGGAGGAAATATATGTAGAAAAAATGAGAAATGCAGAAAAGGAAGGCTGATGTATAACAAAACGGATTTTGGGAAGCTTAGGATTCTTTTTTTTTTCGGAAAGCGATTTCGGAAAAATTCTATAATGAGGAGACACAAGCGGAAGAACAGATGATGCAGTGAGGCAAAAATAGAAGATATAGAGCTTAGAAAAGACTGAAAAAATATGAAAAAAAACCTGGAAAGTGGTAAATATATGTCAATCAAAAGAATGAATATGTAAGAGTAAATGCCTACAGTCCAATTTATACACCATTTCTTTGAGAAACTATACCTGTGAAACTAGTAAGGAATAAACTCAGACTAAAACTGATGTCTTTCCTACTCCAACTTACGTCACACACACACACACACACACACACACACACACACACACACACACACACACACACACACACACACACACACACACACACACACACACACACACACACACACACACACACACACACACACACACACACACACACACACACACACACACACACACACACACACACACACACACACACACACACACACACACACACACACACACACACACACACACACACACACACACACACACACACACACACACACACACACACACACACACACACACACACATTGGGAGGGGTCTTAAAACATCATAAATGAGATTTTACACCGCCAATATGTTTTTTTTGCCATGATATATATACATATATATATATATATATATATATATATATATATATATAAATATATATATATATATATATATATATATATATATATATATATATATATATATATCATGGCAAAAAAAAAAACATATTGGCGGTGTAAAATCTCATTTATGATGTTTTAAGGCCCCTCCCAAGGACACAAACAAAGGATTACAAAGGCGGAGCATGCTGCCAGGAGACTTTTGGTCCATGTCTAGGTCGGGTGCGAAAAAATCATAATAATAATAAATGAATAAATAAAAACTATAATAATGTAAATAACAAATAAAATACATAAATAAATGCATAGGCATAGTTAAATAATAAAAAAACAGGTAAATAGAAAATAATAATAATTTGACATATAACTAATAATAAATGAGAATCAAACAGACAAATGATAATATGTAAATTGTAATATGCAACATTAAGTGCTTTCGTAGATATCACTTCAATACTGTTTTCAGATAGAACTACAGCATCTGAACAATTCTATCTGCTAATTGGTCTTGGGAATACTTTATGGTAGGAACTTGCCTTACCCATTCCCCAACGTTAATACATACGGTAAATTATATAGTCTTAACTTCATCAATCCTTTTATTGAAGAGATCCATATGACAAGTTTGTGAGGTTTCGACGAATGAACTATCTCTTCAACTGTGTATATTGTATACATACATACATACATACATACATACATACATACATACATACATACATACATACATACATACATACATACATACATACATACATACATACATACATACATACATACATACATACATACATACAGTACATACATACATACATACATACATACATACATACATACATACATACATACATACATACATACATACATACATACATACATACATAAATACATACATACATACACACATACATACATACATACATACATACATACATACATACATACATACATACATACATACATACATACATACATTCATACATACATACATACATACACACACATTCATAAATACATACATACATACATACATACATACATACATACATACATACATACATACATACATACATACATACATACATGCACATACATACATGCATATATACATATATACATACATGCATACATACATACATACATACATACATACTTACATACATACATACATACATACATACATACATACATACATACATACATACATACATACATACATACATACATACATACATACATACATACAAACATACATATGTATGTATGTATATAAGTATATGTATTTGTATATGTATATATATATATATATATATATATATATGTATATATATATATATATATATATATATATATGCGTTTGTGCACATACATGCTTGCGTGTACATTATATTTACATACACCCTTAACTGGTTTAGACCAGTGATGGCTCTAATTGCCAGGCTATTATGTGTCGTTGTTATATCTTTCATTTGAAACATTTTCTGCAAAATCTACAAATGAAATCTAATTACGGATTCATGAGACCTTCATTACATGAAATGAAGGTAACCATTATAGGAGATGCCAGCGTGACATAAAAAGATCGAGAAAGTGAGTATCACGCTAGCATATCGTGGGTTTAAATACTTATACTTATTCATTGATTAGACACGAATGATGAAATATGTACATAAAGAAAAAAGAAATAGATAAATAAGTACATCAATAGATAACTAAGTGAAAAATAAGTATATCAATGGATGAATAATTAGATATACAGGTAGGTATATCTATAACTAAATAAATCCATAAATAAAGGAATATATAGATAAATAAGTAACAGTAAATAGATGAATAAATTGATAAATAAAAGCATGAAAAATATAGATTAGAACTGATGTAAAAAAAATAGTTTTAAACAATTAAAAGACCACTGTAACAAGTTTGTTCTGGTTAAGCTTACACGACTGTATTCAGTATATCTTAAAATCCTTAGCTTTTAATGAGTAAAATATATCTCTAAGCATACTATATCCAAATCTTTACGATAATGATTGAAGAAGATGGAAAGACGATTCAGGGTGTTGGATACAGGTGAAGAAATTTTGGTTCAAGGGAAATATTATATCCAAATTCTTACGATAATGATTTGTTACGACAAATACTAGATTAAACCACTCAGCCTAGAGAAAATTCATGGTCCTAGATTTTTCACACTCGAAGATGGAAAGACGATTCAGGGTGTTGGATACAGGTGAAGAAATTTTGGTTCAAGGGAAAAGGGGAGGGAAGGGATGATTAACTCGAGAGATGCCCCCTATTTACCGAGGTGCTGGGGTCAAAGTGGAGATGGCCTTCTCGACCACCCCTTCAATACCTATCATGTACACGTCCTCACACCAAAGAGTCTGCACCCCGAGGCTCAACCCATGTCCACACAGTATTGGGAAATGACTCTTAAGTACTATTACTTTAAGGTTGATTGATGAGTATGAACAGTTGTGTGGGCTAACGATTGTAGGATCTCCCGATCGGCTTCCTTTAAATGAAAAGGATATCATACTCCCGTGATCAATGGAAGCACAAGCCAAGAGACTGATGTCTCTTCATCACAAGTGGTTTTCGCTCTTATAGACAGAGAAAGTAGGGTCTAGAATGAAGAATGAGATCCTACTGTTTGTCCAAGCTTCCCTGAAGGCCGAGGGCGGTCGGTGAGCGTTTAGGAAGAAAGAGAAAAGGAAAAGAAGAAAAGGAATCAGCGCCAATGTGTGACGTGCGAACAATGCTCCTCTGCGTGTGACGTAGACGTACGGCAAGAACGCGTACATTCAGAAACGTGTAGATTTACACACATACACATGCACGTATATATGTGTACGCATATACTTATTTTGAATAATGATATATGGTTTCATTCATATTCAATGTCAAATTCAAGGAAAATGCATGCTAGCATGCATATATACATACATACATACATACATACATACATACATACATACATACATACATACATACATACATACATACATACATACATACATACATACATACATACATACATACATACATACATACATACATACATACATACATACATACATACAAAATACAAATCCAGTAGTTGTTGCTTTAATTTCTTTAAATCATGCAGTCACACACTGGCTGATAACAGTCGCTTTTTCGTAGAGAAGAAACATGAGATTATTGTCTGTGTTGTATTAATATGGAATTGTTTTTCATCACCGGGGAAGAGGAGGAGGAAAGTTATTTTTGTACTTAGCTGAAAAACTGAAAAAAATACATATAAAAGTTTTTAGATATCGGGACGCTGTAAAACAACATTGTTATCCCTTATTTATACCTGTATGAATTATAGAATTCATATAGGTATAAATGCAATACCTGATAAGAAATTAGTCTGAGAAAGTGCAATATACGCCACATGCTCACACCACATCTTATTAATTTCTAATGAACTATGGAGACATTCCACATGCTCTACGTAATGCTAACACACACACACACACACACACACACACACACACACACACACACACACACACACACACACACACACACACACACACACACACACACACACACACACACACACACACACACACACACACACACACACACACAAGAAGTTTGATAATTTTTTAATATCCGTGTATAAGCATATGCGTATACATATGTATAGGTATGATGTAATCTAGTCATCTTACATTTCTAAAAATGGCTTTCAATATCTCGCAGGTGAGGACCAGGAGGGGACTATGGGATGTAAACTGGAGATAAACTCAACAAACCAATTTTCTTGGTTTTCTAACAGTTGTACAAAGTCTTTTATCTCTATTGTTTCTAATACCCATATGTATGTATGTATGTATGTATGTATGTATGTATGTATGTATGTATGTATGTATGTATGTATGTATGTATGTATGTATGTATGTATGTATGTATGTATGTATGTATGCATGCATGCATGTATGTATGTATGTATGTATGTATGTATGTATGTATGTATGTATGTATGTATGTATGTATGTATGTATGTATGTATGTATGTATTTATGTATGTATGTATGTATGTATGTATGTATGTATGTATGTATGTATGTATGTATGTATGTATGTATGTATGTATTTATGTATGTATGTATGTATGTATGTATGTATGTATGTATGTATGTATGTATGTATGTATGTATGTATGTATGTATGTATGTATGTATGTATGTATGTATGTATGTATGTATGTATGTATGTATGGCTGTATGTATGTATGTATGTATGTATGTATTCATATGATGATACCATTCTTGTTTTTTATGTCTCCAGCTGAGCCGGCTAGTCGTGTTGTCGAAAGTGTTAATGTATTAGAGTCCTGCATCATATAAATTCACTTGAGTTTATGGTCACTATATGTGTGTTATCTTCCTCGTAGCTTTAAAATGAGCATACATCATGTCACTGAGACTTCTCCTTTAAGAAGTGATTTTGACCCTTTTTGCAGGAGTTGAATACAGAATTATTACTCTAGGGTGATGGGGGTGTTTGTTCCAGGTACGACTCTTATATCTTGCATTTTGATTGCCTTTTATTTCAGATCGGGCGAGCCAACTATATTTGCCTGTTATGTTAGCTCCTTCAGTATAAGGCTTGCCCTCCAGAAATTAAATCTTCAAGGCCTTTACTATAACAGTCTGTAATCGACAAGTGGAGGAACTGAGTAAGAGCCTCATTGTTATCTTGTTTATGATTTCATTTTTTGTGGTTAATCCGAAGGACATTACA
>NC_134792.1:17540064-17545064 GCF_046742065.1 Oratosquilla oratoria
AAACAGAAAACCATAAACGAATACAGAAGAATCAGAACAGAAGAAAACATATTTGAATAAATTATAATTGAGTATAACGACGAATAAAAAATTAAATCGATGCAGTGAAGAAAACACCGAATTGAAAGTTTATGAAATAGTGTATGAGAGTGTAAAAATATCAGCTGAAATAATGAATAAAATTGCCAAGACTATAATTACTAATGGAAACTTCTTTGAAGAGGGACAAAGAATAACTAGAAACATCATTGCATTAAGTGAAAATGGAATTACGAGAAGTACAAAAATATCTGAAGATGATATATGTGATAGATGCCCTGGGATCGATGGAATTACAAATTGAATGCCCATAGAATGTAAATAAGTGATGAATAAGATCCTTGAACTGATTGTATGTTCATTAGAAAAAGGAATACTGCCGATAGATTAGAAAAGGACCAATGTGATTCCAATTTACAGATGAAGACAGAGGGAGTAACCCTCAAGTTGTAGATATGTTTCCTTGACCAGCATGATATCTACAATATCTGACAAAGTTGTGAAAGAGAGATAAAGATAGCATTTGTGGAAAATCTTTATAAATAACCAATTTGAATTAAGAAAAGCAAAGTTATGCTATTTGAAATTGTCAAAATTTTACTTAAGAGCAATCAATGTGCTACAAGTGAGATAGGTATGTGAATTTTGTATACCCGTGTCTGGGAATTTTTTTGGTAAGATATCTTATAAAACATTTATACGAAAGTTAAAATACATTAGAGGACTTAAAGGGGGTGAATTGGATCAGATAAAAAACTTTCTGAAGAACAAATTGATAAAGACAGTTAAGAGGAATATGATGTCAGATTTTTAGGGGAGTAATTAGTGGGATCCCATATCCGGTGTTGGCACCAGTAATGCTCTTGATCCGTATTAATGGTATGATGAATGGAACAAACACTTACACCACTGTATTTGTTGATAATTCTAACATAATATAGTAAAGGATGGGATGACCTCAAAATCTTATAAAACATCCAGAGAAAATATAGGAATGAAACAAGGAATAAAAAATGAATGTCAATGCATCAAAAAGAAATGCAAAATATTAGAAATGGACAAAAATAAGAAAAGATCATTACTAACTATAAAGTGGAAAGTTAGATAAAATTGAGAACAAAGAAGGGAAAGAACCTAGGAATATTTATAACAAGAAAATATATCACTGGAACTACATACCAATGTTCCACGATATATTTGCATATTGTTGACAAATATAAATGCCGTGGGCTAAGCGGTAACCCAATGGATATCGTGTCGAGCTCATGAATAGGTGGTCCTGAATTCGATTCCTGGGACTCACTTGGTGCTTAAAAAAAAAAAAAAAAAAAAAAAAACAGCGGCTTGCTGCAACTGACGTGGCTTGCCCTATCAGGAGTTTCTCACTTCCCTCTTCGTTTTTTTATTATTAATTATTTTGTTCGTAGACGAGGTGATGAACATTATTATTGAAGGCTGATTTACCCTAGACTAGAGGTGTGGTCGTCACCTAAACAAATGGAAAGACGAAAAAATCAAACAATGTCAATCAAATTCTTTCCATCTTAGTTGATAGAACATACATTAAAAGCTGTCAGCATTGCAAAATACGTAATTGGTATGATAGCAGTATTCCCAACTTTGAGAGAAGGGGAAGTAATTGACAAATAGAACTTTTGAGACAGAAGAAGAAAAAGAAAAAAAGAAAAAGAAAAAGAAAAAGAAAAAGAAAAAGAAAAAGAAAAAGAAAAAGAAAAAGAAAAAGAAAAAGAAAAAGAAAAAGAAAAAGAAAAAAGAAAAAGAAAAAGAAAAGAAAAAAGAAAAAGAAAAAGAAAACAGAGGTCATAAAAAAGAAAAAGAAGCTGAGGAAATAGAGAAAGAAGAAGAAAAAAGGAGAAGAAGGGGGAGAAGAAAAAAAAAATACAGAATATTTCAAGGATATTAAGAAATAGTCCATTAATGTACGACTACAATAAAGTAAACGTTTATATACACATCTTACATGAATCTTAATTTATGTATATCGGTTTTCATGTGGATGCCGTCATCATGTATTTCTTTCGTGAACAGCTGCGTTAACAATCATGCGGTAATATCAGTTTCTTCAAATTGCAAGACTAACTCCTATGATTTCAATACAAACAACATAGATGTTTATTAAATTCGAGCTTTCATTAGAGTAATGGAGATGGTGGGCCAATTGCGATCATCAACAGATATCAATGATTGGTATCATTTACTTGACTGTAACTAACGAAACTATTTTGAAATGATTATTCACTGCAACACCAAATGTAGTCAATTGAACATGTATAACATATTCACTGACGAGAACTTTTGCATTAAAACGTACTTGAGTAGAGCTGCAAAGAACTATAGACATCTTAGATAAGAAAACTAGATGGAGCCATGTATTTGGTATCGGAAAAATGAAAAAATGTAAGATATATTTTAATCTGTGGAATGGGTCACTATAGAACACACACACACACACACACACACACACACACACACACACACACACACACACACACACACACACACACACACACACACACACACACACACACACACACACACACACACACACACACACACACACACACACACACACACACACACACACACACACACACAACACACACACACACACACACACACACACACACACACACACACACACACACACACACACACACACACACACACACACACACACACACACACACACACACACACACACACACACACACACACACACACACACACACAAACACACGCGCACACACACACACACAAACACAAATACACGCGCGCACACACACACACACACACACACACACACACACACACACACACACACACACACACACACACACACACACACACACACACACACACACACACACACATACACATACACACAAACACGCACGCACTTACACGCATTCACACGTACGCAGTCACACACACACATACACACACACACACACACACACACACACATATATATACACGCACGCGCGCACGCGCACAAGTGGCAGAGACGCATGCAAGTGCACAAGCACACACGGTTGGGCATATGTTTCGATTCTTTTCCAGCGAGCAATATGGAAATTTTGTAAGAGCTTTTTGATTAGGCAATGTATATAAATATGACGTAATTTGTCCTTCATTGTGCCGGAAGTAGAAGTCACGAAACGAACTTGGTCTCGACACACTTTCGAGACTTTTCCTTTCAGAAGAATGAAGGACGAACAGTGATATATCTACAAATATCACGCCGTGAATTTCTTCATTACCGGCCGGGTGTCACGGACTTGAATAAGATAGGCTGCCGATAACAATCAGAACAGAGAAATGGTACCACACCGAAGAACGAAGTAACTTAGTGGCACCCAGACTAAAAGACTATATATAGACTGTTCGAAAAGCGTTAATTGAGGGATATTGTTATTTCTTTAATGCCAACGAGTGTCATGGATATAACGAAATAACTTGGCGATCGAACAGCTGTTCCAATGGCTTCAGCGGTAAGAATCTTCACCCGATCAATGACTTGGCATTTTCTGATGTCTCATAAGTTGCTTTCGGAACGAAACATTCTCATTTTTATTGTCAGTCAGAGACCAAACTATATATACTGGTGAAGGGGAGTATTAGAAATAAAATTTTCTACGACCTACTAGTAGAGATTTGACTTATACTAGATAAAAAAATTAGTCACATGGTAGTTTCGTGATGCATCCTTTGCTTATTCAGTCACCTTGTAATCACTTGAAGAAGTGTAGCAGACACCTACTTTAATTTCGACCTAATAGTTCAATGCAAAATACCATGAATGTACAATATTTGGTGGAGTAACTCTTTTAACTATTTTCAATTGATACAGCAATAATAGTGCATTGATATGCATTTGGACGGCTATAAACACGAGAAAGGTAATATATATTAAAAAAAAATCCATTATCTTTGGCTTGAATTTTTTTGCATAGATACAGTAACAGTCAGTGAAATGAACGCATGGGTAAAAAAAAAAAGGAATATATATATATATATATATATATATATATATATATATATATACATACATACATACATACATACATATACCAAGGCTTTTCCCCCTTACAAGGGAGGAAGCCAAAAAGGAAAAGGCATAAAATCATTCCCACCCATTCCATCCCTGAATACACCCCACACCCCTCCACCCTCCCTCTTATCTTAGCACCTCCTGGATGACGGATAATCCCTGAACTTTGTCCACTGTCCTGGGTCAGAAGCAGTGTCGCAAGACACAGCACATCCACAGCAAGGCCGGTTCATTAGATCGATGACCCCCCCTCTCCGTCTCCCCATGCATAAAAGGAGAAGACGGGGAGAAATCCCTTCGGGCTGCGTCAAATTTTGCTCACACATACTACCTCACCCCCCATCCCCCCGCCCATTCCACCTCATGCATCACAACATCATCCATATACAACCATTCTCCATTCACCCCTGTCCTCTGTCCTCTCCCGTCCTTCCTCAACAGACATTCCCCTCTTCCCCAAAGCCCCCTTCACCCCATCCATCCACCTCATCCTAGGACGTCCCTTCATGTTCACTCCCTCCACGTCTGCCTTTCATACCTCTTTTACTAGTCTTTCTTCACTCATTCTTTCCATGTGTCCAAACCATCCCAATACTCTTTCATCAACCCTATCTCCCAACTCCCCTTCCACCCCCGTTCTTCTCCTCACCTCCTCATTTCTCACTCTATCTAGCCTAGTAACCCCAATCATACTTCTCAGACACCTCATCTCAAACACATTCAAACTCCTCTCTTCCTCTCTTATGTTCCATGTTTCTGCCCCATACAGTGCTGTTGGCACAATCACTCCCTCATACAATCTCCTCTTAGCATCCATTCCCAAATGTCTGTTCCTCATTACACTCTTCAATCCACCAAGGCATTTACTCGCTTCTCTCAATCTACATTC
>NC_134792.1:17560064-17567564 GCF_046742065.1 Oratosquilla oratoria
GTTACCACTTCACCTAATTAACTTATTTTTTTGCGAGTTCTTGTCAAGCAGGAGGATTTTTATCATATCGCGAACCTTTTCATATTTTTCTAAGTTTGCACTAAGCCTTATCAAACTACTCTTTCGTATTAAATATCTTTTCAACCCCTTCAACTAGTGTTATATTATCTAAGCCTGACCCTGGGCGGGTCAAGACAGTTCTATTCATCTGAAAAGTAGACTCAGAACTGAAAGTTTTAAAATGATGAATAATGCAGGGTACATCTTCAGGTAATTAAAACCGACTGGTACAACATTCTCAATATCTTACATTCTGACGTGATTAAACATCATCACATGTTTCCTCTCTACTCTACTCAATGCACACCTGTAGTCATAAGTATCATTAGGCCTCTACTGGGCTGAAGGTATCCTCTATATCTGAATAAATTTAGCTGACGAAAGCCAGAAGAACACATATAGCTCTATTGCCAATTACAGTGATGGGCTTAACATTTTAATGGACATAAAGTCTGACTAACCGGAAAAAATACTGAGAGTCCTATAACCTGTTAGGGTCAAAGTGTTAAAACGAGACTGGCTCAACACTGTATTGGACAGAATCTCCTGAAAAAAAAAATATATATATATATACATATATATATACATACATACATACATACATATATATATCTACATATATATACATATCTATATACATATATATCTATATATATATATATATATATGTATATATATATATATATATATATATATTGGATGGCACCAAGTGATTCTTTTAAATTAAAGGAAACCTTTCCAGACACCAAAATGTTAAACGTAATAAGTTTGATTAAATCCAAGACGCAAAGTGTACCACATTGGTAACTGACCCTATATAGATAGCAATAGCAATAATGAAAGTGCTCTTCAGTGACGTATTTTCTGGTCAGAACTACACAAATTTGTTCAATCCACGGCTATTGCTAAATCTATATTAGATTGAAACTAACTTCACAACTTATAGATTTTACTTTGGACGACACAAGACTCTATGCAGCTGAAACCTGAACCTAGGATTAAACATTAAATGCTTTCGTATAATCTACGACATCTTTAGTCTAAAAAACAAAAGAAATACAAACCTTGCCTAAACACCCTCACCACTGAAGCGCATACATTAGCCAAACCTGCTTATCTGCATCACTACAGTTAAAGCACAAGAGCCAAAGCTTTCTCCTCCTCCTGAAACCCCACTGTGCACAGAACACCACTAAGTGCAAAACACCACCCAAGGTCCTACAGTAATCAACGCGGTACATCCCGAACGGCCGCGTGCGGTACCAGTCGAAGTCTGAGAGCCGGGGGAACTGTACCCCTTGCCGGCACTCTAGCGACGTCATCGCAAAAGATATACGACTCAATAGCTCAGAAGAACGTTCAGTGTTCAACGTACTTTACTACCCGCCTTTACCAGAGAATAATATCTGTCTTGCAGTCATTAAAAACACTTCAACACTGCACACAAGTAAGCGGAGTGCCTACGTCGAGCTCTGATCGGCATTTCAATTCTATTCGACCTCGGAAATAATAAGTCGTAACTGCTACAACAGGGTCATGAAGGCCAAATGGCTTCGACCTTTCTTTTGTTGTATGGACCAGCCAGATCGAATTTGGTGAAATATGAGCATTTTAAACCACCCCTATAAATCTCAGCGAAGACCTGTGTTACCTTACACTCATTGAGCTACACCACCCCTCAGTCTCTCTAGGTAACTGACAGGTCACTATAGCATTTCTTTATCACCCAGTATCTTGTATCTAAATCCAACGTAGCCGTGGTGTTAAGACGTTCATAACCTTTTCTACAGAAGGATTAAGGAAGGTGACGCGTGTGCACTCTAGGACAAATTCGTAGACTAACAAAATTCAGATTTATTGATATATGAAACAAACACATTAGCTTATTTTTGCTTGTACTTATGCACGTAACTATTTGAATGAACACACTTGCATATAGGTGTGCGTTAGTGTGCATGTCCTTGTGTGAGTGCTTGCATGTACGTGTACATTTGTGTGTATATGAGTGTGTGTGTGTGTGTGTGTGTGTGTGTGTGTGTGTGTGTGTGTGTGTGTGTGTGTGTGTGTGTGTGTGTGTGTCTGTGTCTGTGTCTGTGTACGCGCGCGCGTGTGTGTGTGTGTGTGTGTGTGTGTGTGTGTGTGTGTGTGTGTGTGTGTGTGTGTGTGTGTGTGTGTGTGTGTGTGTGTGTGTGTGTGTGTGTGTGTGTGTGTGTGTGTGTGTGTGTGTGTGTGTGTGTGTGTGTGTGTGTGTACAAAGATTTTACACATATCACAGATACCGTAGATATCGTAGACTGACAAACTTCAGTCTAGAATTTTTTCCAGAAACTGGACCTTAAAAGATTTTTTTTTTTAATTCCGTTGAATAATCTCGATCCTAATCTAATCTGGCATAAACTAATCTAAGTAACCTAACTTTACCTAAGCTAATCTGATGAAACGAAACCTAGCCCAACCTTAACTCACCCTACCTGACCTGATTTTATCTAACTTGATCAAACGTAACCTGGCCTAGCCTGACCTAAACTTACCTAGCGTAATCTGACCTAACCTAATCTAGCCCAATATAACCTAACCTATCCTAACCTAAGCTAACCTAACCTAACCTAACCTAACCTAACCTAACCTAACCTAACCTAACCTAACCTAACCTAACCTAACCTAACCTAACCTAACCTAACCTAACCTCACATAACCTAACCTAACCTAACCTAACCTAACCTAACCTAACCTAACCTAACCTAACCTAACCTAACCTAACCTAACCTAATCTAACCTAACCCAACCCAACCCAACCCAAACCAACTCGACCCGACCCGACCCGACCCAACCCGACCCAGCCCAACCCAACCCAGCCCAACCCGACCCGACCCGACCCGACCCGACCCGACCCGACCCAACCCAACCCGACCCAACACAACACAACACAACACAACACAACACAACACAACACAACACAACACAACACAACACAACACAACACAACACAACACAACACAACACAACACAACACAACACAACACAATCCATCCCAACCCAGCCCAACCCAACCCAACCCAACCCAACCCAACCCAACCCAACCCAACCCAACCCAACCCAACCCAACCCAACCCAACCCAACCCAACCCAATCCTACCCAACCCAACCCAACCCAACCCAACCCAACCCAAACCAAACCAAACCAAACCAAACCAAACCAAACCAAACCAAACCAAACCAAACCAAACCAAACCAAATCAAATCCAACCCAGCCTAATCCGACCCTAAACTTACCTAGCGTAGTCTGACCTAACCTAATCTAGCCTAATATGACCTAACCTAACCTAACCTAACCTAACTTAAACTAACCTAACCTAACCTAACCTCAGCTAACCTCAGCTAACCTAATCTAACCTAACCTAACCTAACCTAATCTAACCTAACCCAACCCAAACCAACCACACCCGACCCAACCCGACCTAACCCGACCCAACCCAACCCGACCCGACCTAACCCAACCCGACCCGACCCGACCCGACCCAACCCAATCCAACCCAACCCAACACAACACAACACAACACAACACAACACAACACAACACAACACAACACAACACAACACAACACAACACAACACAACACAACACAACACAACACAGCACAGCACAGCACAACACAACACAACACAACACAACACAACACAACACAACACAACACAACACAACACAACACAACACAACACAACACAACACAACACAACACAACACAATACAATCCAACCCATCCCAGCCCAGCCCGACCCAACCCAACCCAACCCAACCCAACCCAACCCAACCCAACCCAACCCAACCCAACCCAACCCAACCCAACCCAACCAAACCCAACCCAACCCAACCAAACCCAACCAAACCCAACCCAACCAAACCAAACCAAACCAAACTAAACCAAACCAAACCAAACCAACCCCAACCCAACCCAACCAAACCCAACCCAACCCAACCCAACCAAACCAAACCAAACCAAACCAAACCAAACCAAACCAAACCCAATCCAACCCAGCCTAAGCCGACCCAACCAGACCCAACCCAACCCAACCCAACCCAACCCTACCCAACCCAACCCAACCCAACCCAACCCAACCCAACCCAACCCAACCCAACCCAACCCAACCCAACCCAACCCAACCCAACCCAACCCAACCCAACCCAACTCAACTCAACCCAGTCCAACCCAACCCAAACCAACCCAACCTAACCCAACCCAACCCAACCCAACCCAACCCAACCCAACCCAACCCAACCCAACCCAACCCAACCCAACCCAACCCAACCCAACCCAACCCAACCCAACCCAACCTAACCCAATCCAACCCAACCCAACCCAACCCAACCCAACCCAACCCAACCCAACCCAACCCAACCCAACCCAACCCAACCCAACCCAACCCAACCCAACCCAACCCAACCCAACCCAACCCGACCTAACCTAACTCAATCAAATCTAACTTAGTCTTACCTAAACTAACCTAAATCCTCAACGCTTCTAGAAGAAATACGAGGGGCCCGTTCTGCATGCCTTGATAAGTCGGATGAATACGATGTTGTACCCTTTATATATCACAGAAATAATACTCAATCACAACTGTGATATCTGATATATTCACAGCTCTATTACAACATTAACGTTTAATTACTCATTCATATGCATTTAATCTCTTCTTTTTTCATCTCCGTGGCACCCTATCATCTAAACTTCTCTCTCCTGACCTCTTTATGGGCAGAAGGGTAGGATACTTATCCATTCACTCCATCTTACACCAACCATTTCATTGCTCTTGATGGCACTCATTTTAGTTAGGAAAGGGTTAAACCAATCTCATTTGGTCTCTTCTGTACCGACGTGGGAGGGGGAGGGGGACTCATCCCTTTATTCTGGCTTTTCGCAAGTCATTATATTTACGTCTCTGGCTTTTCCCTCTGATAAAGGAATTTAAAATTGGCCTGTTGTGACCCTGCCACTAGCTCAATCTTCTTACCCTAAGTCATAATAAATCACTTGATTTCTCTTATATGTGGCTTGTTCAGCCCTTTGCTATCATAGGGGTCTCACAAAGCTGATTAAGATAGCTTCTTGGTAAGGTAGATTTTCTCTGGTACCGAAAGGTCATATATAGTATATCGAAATAACCTGGTTATACCTTCAAGTATTTTAAATAGTAACCTTAGGTGTAACAAATTTATCTTGAATAAACCCATTTTACACTAACTTAGTAAATCTCTTTTCCTTAACCAGTCAAAGAGTGCTTCTGTACTTCAAAGCCTTACTTTGACTGTGCCATGGAGCTGTTTCACAATAATGCCTACGATAGCCATTCTTTGGTAGTGTTTTCTTTTTGTATTAGGATGATCCTATTTACTTCTGGGTATGCCCTCTGTCGAGTAAAGTTTTAAACTTATTTCCCTTTCATTCCGCAATTAACAGTACGACTTTACCTAACTTTTCTGCAGTTTCCAACCTAAATCTTTAAGTTATTGGGAAGGCATATACCGGTAAAGGGCTAAAAAATACCAGCTATGTTTAATGATAGGAATGTAAAACCAAGTAATCTATTCACCGTTAAATGATATATCCATCTCTACGCAATCAATTGACTAATTCTGTACACACCTTGACATCATGCAAGATTATCAATATTCGGTATGCTATAGTATATAACTTCATTATGAGTTTTCAATAGCCAGACACATATTGTTCTGACGCCATAAAAACAAAACAAAAAAAAACTGATGTCCCTTCGAGCAAAAAGTTGGCCTACATCGCCACGGTCTTGCCAGAGGCGGTATTTTTTCTTCTTCCGGCGGGGACTAGATGGCTTGGTAGCGATGGCCGTGTCACATCGTGATCTTATGGCCAATAGTTATGGATGGTATTAAGGTTGTTGGCATGGCATTAAGCCTCCTGTGTTTCCTAGTAGTTTCTTCCTGGTGGATGTGTGGGCTACACGTGACTTGAATAATTGCGACGACCGTTACCCCAGTGTTGTTAGGTCACTATTACAGGCCATTGAAGGTGATTATATTTAGCAGTCATTGAACACAAATATGCGATTCTAACCCAAAGGTGCAACTATTGCTCTGTTATATATATATTAAAAAAAAAAAAAAAAAAGATCGGAAACTTATGATACCGTAGGGAAAAGTTGGTGGGATGCTTACACCAATAGGCACTTGAATGAAGCCGAAATATAACCTCTACCCTGAGCATTCGGACAACCTAGGCAAGTAGGAATCACCAAAAGGGCGTTGGATTATAATCCGCATTCACTCGCGAATGGACGAGACCGAAACCAACCCTCCACAGGAGCTCAGAAATCAGGTTAGTCTAAGGCAGAATGTTACACAAACAATACTCTCGTGTATAAACAGACCTCATATAACTGGAATAGATTACTGAGCATTGACGTATAATATCTCCGTCTCGTGTTACTAAATGCTGCTCCCAGAACATACATTATGAAAACCTCCAACAAGTGAGCTCGCGTAAATGGAAGGAACAATGGCAATAGATATACACCACATGCAATAATGATGCACAACTCATGACGTCATCCTCGTGCCGGAATCCCTAGACCAGCGTTTCTTAACCTTTTTACCCTTGGATACCTTTAAATTTATTTTCATCTTAATAACAGGTTAAATAGGATGATGTCTATATCACATTATCACAATAACCAAGAATATGTCGTGCGTGTTTAATGATATTAAGTATATGAAATTAAATAAGAAATCAGAAGTGCATTAGCTTATCTCACTTGTTTTCGCGGATCCCTTAGGTACCTTTTGCGGAACCTTAGGGTTCCGGGGAACCCTGTTTGAGAAACGTTGCCCTAGACAAACGATAATCGGATCTACACACGAGCGCCTACTACCATCTGGTGTTAAGCCGTGAAAGCGCAGAGGGGTTTCTGAGGAATGAATAAGACCTCTAAATAGCATCAGTGCAAAGAATTTGTTAATTGAGCTAGCCTTAACCTCATCAGCACGTGGTACTATCCTTAGATGAATAAAGTCACTTGATATTTGCAAGAAAAATCTAAACAATATCAAGCACTCTTGCACGTGCAAAAAAAAAAAAAAAAAAAAATCAGGTTCTGTATCTATAGCAACCGGAAATATAATTTTTTCCATAGAACTTGAAATTCACACTTATAATATATCTTTATAAGTATTTGTCTATCATGTCATATATTTGTAAATGGCAATTAAGGTATAAGGAGGTCAATTTTTTACTTATATTTTATCGACTCGCTGAATAGATGTTAATCCCTAAAATTCATTCACTTAAGAAAAAAATATATAATCAACAAGACAATATAAATTCAATTCTAATCCTCCGATACAAATAACTAGTGAGCACAAATAACTATACTTACACATGCACAAATGCGTGCGTATCCACACGC
>NC_134792.1:17572564-17575064 GCF_046742065.1 Oratosquilla oratoria
CCGTTAATACCCGGTAATGATTTAATGCATCTCTTTCTGGTTGACACCCAATGATTCTACACAGTTGAAACATTGAGAATGAATTCAGTGATGGATATATTCCCATGATTAATTTAACAAAGCATATGAATTACTACCAGCATCAGCTGAATTAAATCGCCTGGCTTTAGGAAAAATATATATAAACGCATTAAACTATCCATATGTTGATGGCCATGTGGGTGGTCAGGCCACCAACACAGACGTCACTATAAGTGTCATCTTCATCATCGTCAGTAAAATCATACTTTATTCCTTGTAGTGTACTGCTGTGGTGCGTTGAATTTGATTTAATTTCATAAATATGGGCCTCAGGGTTTGAACCTTATCGGATACCAGCGAATACCACCTGACCTAGGTGTTTGACAGAAAATGAACATGAAGCCATCGATCGTATCTAAACAAATTTTAACTTAAGCTCCTTGTCTTTATGTTCCGTACGGTAATATGTGCATAAATAAGTAGTAAGACAAACAGATAAGTAAATAAATTGATAAATAGGTAAAAAAACAAATACATAAGATATATGAATATATATATTATTATACAAAGGAGTAGATATACAAAATATGATAGAAATAATAAGCAACCAGTAAAAAAATGAATAATAAAATATATACATACATACATATATATATATATATATATATATATATATATATATATATATATAACAAAGATGTAAAGATATACAAATATATTAATTAAAACGAATGAATATATTACTGAATGAATAGGTAAGTAGATATAAATAAACAGAAAAATGCATGAATGCATAGGAAAATTCGTAAGAAGTTAATAGTTAATAAGTGTATTAACTAATCTTCTCGATATCTGGTACACCATCATATTTCTTGTAGTTCATATTCACCTTCTATTTGTTCCTCTTTCTATTGTAGCATTTCATTTTTCGTCTTTCATTTATCTTCCGTTTAGTCTTCGTTCTTTTCCTTCTCTGACAACAATCACAATTCTTCCTCATTCTTCCCGTCCTTATTTAACTTTATCGATGTCTATTTCTCTCTTCGTTTCCTTTAGGTTTTTCTCATCTTATTCATTCACTTTCTCCCTTTCTCTTCTTCATTCTCCTCCTCGTTTTTAAACCCATCTTCATTTCCTCCTCGTTTATGCATTTCCCTTGCATTTGCTTTGTACCTTCTCTGCCTACTATTACCTTTCACACCATCTCTACTTTGGCCGTCCTACCACAGGCAAGGACCATTTTCTATCATTGTTGGTACTTAAGTCAACCTAAGCCACGATTTCAACAACTATCACAGCTACAATGAAGTCAACGACGACAAATCTGTGTCCTTTGCCAGCTACGATATCTGACCGCAGTTGAAACACCAATCCAAGATCGTGATCTCTTTCCCGATAATCAATGTCGTATGATGGAATTCTCGGTTTGGCCTTCAGTACGGCAACGGAGACATGAAAAATAGACGACACGTCGCCCAAATGAAAAGGTTAACAAATTTGATGCAACTTGTAGATGCAATTGTGACCCCAGTCATGACCGCATGACTGTGCATGACCCAATCCCAGCCATAACCGAACCGCGGACACAACCCATCCATGACCATAAAACAACCACAACCACGACCATGACCCAAGCAGAACTATAACTCGGCACGACCGCCGCGCCGTCCCGACCGACCGTAGTAAGAGTGAGGGACCGCTACCCGGGCGCCATACCCGACCACTCCATATAAGCCAACCCTCCCTCTCTCGCTTCATCCGCCCCTCCTTCCCTTTCTCCATCCCCTCCTACTCTCCTGCCGTCTACTTTCCCCTCCACCCAGCTATTCTCTTAACCCTTTAATCCTGTTGCTACTGAAAGGATTACACACAGGTGAATAGAAGTCTGATGGAAGTTGGAACAAAGTTTCCTTCCGATATAAGAACTATTCAAGGTATTTTCAACCTTTTTATTACATAAGGAACTACACGCAACTACATAGATAACAAGTCAGGATTAAAGGATTGATAATATACGATACAAAAGTGGTTTGGGATAAAAAAAAAACCACGATATTCTTCAGAAAATTGACGGAAAGGATTTTTTACTTTCTCAGTGAAGGTACCTTCCAGTTGAATAAAATAGCTTGTCATTAGCCAGAAAAAATAGATAAGGATGACGACATCCAATGTAAGTTGAGGCAACTCCTCATTTGCATGATATAACAAAGACTGTAAAACATGCAACCAGAATGATAGGGATAGTCAATATAGTTCAATGTGTTGATCAAGGACCGACTCTTAACCAAAAGAAATCATCTGTAATGAGGTCAAAATAAATAAACTATCACACTAGGGGTGAAGAGATCGACTGATAAGTTAGCCTCTATGGAATGGTGATGTACTTTGTAAGTTTTTTGTACAGTTAGAATAATGCGATTTTATCTAGTTGAGAGGTGGACAAAAACATGTTCTCTACAGATAGCGACCTCGTTTTGTC
>NC_134792.1:17582564-17592564 GCF_046742065.1 Oratosquilla oratoria
TCTGTGGAGCAAGGAAGGAAGAGGGCAGGAGATTGGGGTGAGTGAAGAATGGCTGTGTATAGATGATACTATGATGCAAGGAAGGGGTGTGAGGATGGGGGAGGGGGAAGTGTTAGGGAGTGGTTATTTGTGAATAATATTTTGACGCAGCCCGAAGGGATTTGTCGTCGATTAACTGAAGCGGCCTTGCGGCATTGCTTCTGACCCAGGACAGTGGGCGGGATACAGGGATGACTCGTCGTCCATGAGGAGCTAAGAAGAGAGGAAGGAAAGGATGGTGGATGGGAGCGAAATGGGCGAGAATGAAATTGGTAGGAGTGGGTATATGCCTTTTGAGTTTGGCCACCTCTCTTGTAAGGGAGAAAAAAATTCTTGATATATAAATAGATAGAAATTAGATAAATGCAATTGGGGAAATATATACATACATAATATTCATACATACACATATATACATTATCCTCAAGGTTCCCCCTCATTACCTGTCACACTTTTCCTAGTTGATAGTAAACAGTTTGGCCTGTCATCAACCACAACTTATTTTGTTCCTATTGCAGTTTTCTGTTATTATCTTCCTGTATCTAGGCTACCTTCTTCATTTATTCCCATCCTCTTTTCCCTAACTCCCCTAAAAAGATTCTGATAAACCTCTCTACTTTCATCCACCGATTATATTCGTTACATTGTTTTCATTCGGCATTTGCGTTTAGTATCGATCACGCCTCATATGGACAAAGACGCCATTACGATCCCAAACAGGTTCGGAGTTTTTCTTTGCTCTGTTCTAGTCCAAAGGACAAGGGTGACCGATTCTATATCCATATTCATAACCATATATTTATATCCATATCCATATCCATATCCATATCCATATCCATATCCATATCCATATCCATATCCATATCCATATCCATATCCATATCCATATCCATATCCATATCCATATCCATATCCATATCCATATCCATATCCATATCCATATCCATATCCATATCCATATCCAGATCCAGATCCAGATCCAGATCCAGATCCATATCCATATCCATGTCCATATCCATATCCATATACATATACATATACATATCCATATCCATACCCATATCCATATCCATATCCATATCCATATCAATTTTCTTGCCCCTCACCCTATCCCTATCTCTATTCCTATTCATATATTTCTTCCTTTCTCTAACCTTATCACTATCCTTTTTGCTATCCTTCTCCTTATAACTTTCGTTCTCCATCTCCTTATCTATATCCCTATTTCCATCCTTATCTCCATCCCTAGCCTTATCCCTATCCCTGTCTCTATCCTTAGAGGGGGATGTGTGAACGTATGAACGGGGTATTTGGGGTTTAACCAACGTGTTCGACAACCAAATACCTCATTCACACATCACTTTAAACACGTGTCTGTCGAACCGCGTTCGACGAACCGTTAGACCGTGTAAACCCCCTCTTATCCTTATCCTTATCCTTATCCTTATCCTTATCCTTATCCTTATCCTTATCCTTATCCTTATCCTTATCCTTATCCTTATCCTTATCCTTATCCTTATCCTTTGTCCTTTATCTTTTATCCTTTATCCTTTATCCTTTATCTTTTATCTTTTATCCTTTATCCTTTATCCTTTATCCTTTATCATTATCATTATCATTATCATTATCATTGTCATTATCATTATCATTATCATTATCATCATCATTATCATTATCATTATCATTATCATCATTATCATTATCATTATCATTATCATTGTCATTATCATTATCATCGTCATTATCATTATCATCGTCATTATCGCTATCATCATCATTATCATCGTCATTATCATTGTCATTATCATTATCATCATCATTATCATCGTCATTATCATCATCATCATCATCATCATCATTATCATTATCATTATCATTATCATTATCATTATCATTATCATTATCATTATCATTATCATTATCATTATCATTATCATTATCACCTATTCATACCCATGGCCATATCCATATCCATTTTCATAATTTTTTTTATTCTCTTCCCCCATCCCTATCTCAATCTCTACTTCTATCCATATGCTTCTTCTTTCTAATCTTAACCATATCATTATCGCTATCCCTCTCCCTCTCACATACCCATCCCTAGCTATACCCCTCTCCCTATCCGTAACTCTATCCCTGTCCCTAACCCTGTCCCTATCCCTATTTCTGAACCTATCCCCATCCCCATCCCCTATCCCTATCCCTATCCCTATCCCTATCCCTATCCCTATCCCTATCCCTATCCCTATCCCTATCCCTATCCCTATCCCTATCCCTATCCCTATCCCTATCCCTATCCCTATCCCTATCCCTATCCCTATCCCTATCCCTATCCCTATCCCTATCCCTATTCCTATCCCGATCCCCACCCCATCCCCATCCCCATCCCCATCCCCATCCCCATCCCCGTCCCTATCTCTCCTCCATCCCTATCCCCGGTCTTATCCCTATCCATATTTCTCCCCTTCTACTTCCTTCAGACGGTGATATGGAAGCAGTTTCGTTACAATAATCTAACCCACCCCCCAAACCCCCCAGAGGGCCTAAGGACCGTTGCTAGGCGCTGTGGAGCTGTGGTTTCCACTCGAGGCAGTCATCATTACTATTTGTGCATTGTAAACATCTAAGCCGAGCACCTCACTGTGTAGGATGTGGTGATTGCACTGCCTCTGGGTAGGCCACATGGTACAGAGAGTTCCAAAAATATTTCAGTTGTGTGTGTATATGTATATATATATATATATATATATATATATATATATATATATATATATATATATATATATATATATATATATATATATATATATATATTTTTTTTTTTCCTAAGGATACGGCAATGAAAATAAAAATAGTATACCAAGTCATGAGTCATGTGTCAACAGCCCCGCACACATCCAACGTATAAAAAATAGGCATAACGGTTATATCTAGATATTTCAGAGTGTTTAGGTCGAATATCCTTTGTCAGCTTTAGCTCAAAGAGGATCAAAGGGTCAGAGGTGAAAGTCCTCAGATGATGCACCACTGCGTTAAAGTAAAAGCTTAGGCCCAAGGCAATACTGAAAATTTATAGTCACGTCTCCCCATTCCAGCGTCTGCGTCAAACGTAGTCTGGTGTGCTTGATGACGGTCAGCGTACTCCGAAACTCAAAGCTACTTTGACTAGAGTTATATTTATTTTAATGCTTAATAGGCCTCTTATATGAGGTCAGGTATGTTGTAAATGTTGTTTAGTATAGAAGAAAGGAAATTCAAAATGACTACGAACTCGCATGTAACTGGGGATAAAGGAAGAAGCAAATTGTGGTGAGAGTAATTAGCAATTTCTTTTTCTTTTACCCGTTTGACCTAATATTGGAGTTAGAATGCTCCACTCCTAAAAATTGTAGTAGTAATAATAGCATTAATAATAATAATGGTAATGATAATGATAATAATATTAACGATAATGACAGTAATAACATTGGTAATGATAACATTAATTATAATGACAATGATAACATTACTGATGATGATAATACTGATATTCGTTTATCATGCTGAAGAACTTTAATTACAACCAGGAATTTCATTCTGAAAAATAGTGAGCGATTTTATTCATCTAGGAGATATATTCGCTCCTTGCAATGTTAGAGAGAGAGAGAGAGAGAGAGAGAGAGAGAGAGAGAGAGAGAGAGAGAGAGAGAGAGAGAGAGAGAGAGAGAGAGAGAGAGAGAGAGAGAGAGAGAGAGAGAGAGAGGAGAGAGAGAGAGAGAGAGAGAGAGAGAGAGAGAGAGAGAGAGAGAGAGAGAGAGAGAGAGAGAGAGAGAGAGAGAGAGAGAGAGAGAGAGAGAGAGAGAGAGAGAGAGAGAGAGAGAGAGAGAGAGAGAGAGAGAGAGAGAGAGAGAGAGAGAGAGAGAGAGAGAGAGAGAGAGAGAGAGAGAGAGAGAGAGAGAGAGAGAGAGGAAGGGATACAAAAGAGAGAGAAAAAACAGTATTTAGTCTATCAAATAATATATAAGATGGTGAAAGGAGGTGGAAGGATCCAACAGATAGATTGTAGAAACCTCATTCAAACCATGCCACATATCTTATTTAGAAAGAAATACCATCACTTTGTTACCTTGCTGTCTAATGGGATAACGACCGAGATTATTATGCATGGTTTAGTCGCAATAGAAAATATCGAAGCAACTGCTGTGTTTCTAGAATTTTTGACGATGTGTTAGGCCACCTGTGTTCTATCAAGAACTCTTAAACCTTGCCCAGCTATCATTATACGTTACTTTTTTTATGTCTCAGAGCTTAAAGAACCTCTTTGTGTAGTATCAACATCACTTGGGAAAGATTATATAAAATCATGATTAAAAGTGAAAGCCAACCAAGTTTGAGTCTGAAAAATAGACAAAAACTATTTTTATTTATATCTAAAAATAATTAATGAAAGTTACATATTTCAACTTCATTTATTGTAAGATGGTTTTAAAATAGTAATAGCGAATGTTGTACACCATTTTAAAGTTTTCTGTTAATATAGCAATATAATTTTAGATTAAAAAATCTCGTGCGACAAATAATGCAGTTATCTAGTACAATAGCAATAGTGCTGGTTTATTATAACTATCATAATTCTATAAAAGTGACTGAAAAACAAACTACTTTCATCTTTGTTGATATATTTTGAACTGATTTAGAAAAAATGTAACAACATGTGATTCTTAGTAATCAGTTTGATATGTATTAGGAATGGGATATCTCAGCTGTTGTTTCAAGGGGATTTTCCCAATTGTGGGTAAGAAATATCTCAGTGAAAAAACATATATAAAGTTGACTAAAATGCTAACCTGTGTATGATAGTAGAAGATGCTTTTTCCTAAGAGGCGTTTGACAAGACCAAGAAATCCTGGCGAAATGTCTGAAATATATTTTCTGAAAACAAAGCAACGAAAATGGGTAAATAAAAGCTATATATGCATAATTACAAGGTTAAGGAATTTTTTGTGAAAGTGAAAATAAAATAAGGAAACTACCAGAAGATCTTAGAAAAAGTGTTTATGTAGTGCAAAGAAAGCAAACGTAATTCTAGTGTAAATATATGCCTTACACTAGAAAACACCAGGGGTAAAGAACAGGTCTTGTAAGTCACCAATCCACTTTCACCAGGAGCACAATTTTCCTTTGTGATCCCAGGACCACACTGAAGATATAAACGAAAATATACAATCTATCAGAAATAAATTATATAAAATTTACAACAGGAAAGAATTCTTTGAAAACGAAGAGTCGAAAGTTATATGATACAAACTTTCAGGGTTCTCCTTTTTAATAAGCAGGCAATGGAAAGTTGATTGAAATTGACAGTGTGTAGATTTCCCCACAAGGTAGATTAACTCTGCAAAAACATACGAGGAATGACTAATATACCTTCACTAACGCAGTTCCATTTAAACTTCTTTTTTAGATTTTTCCTCTGCGTTCTCCTTCAGGTCAATTAAACTATCTGACGACAATAAATATAAACGTATGACACGACGACTGTGCAGAGCATGGAAGGCAAATATTGCGTAGCTGGTGCTATGTTGATTTATTGTTTGAACATATAGGATTGTACTCTTGTAACTTACAATTTAGCTCCGGTTACCCCACTTTGCTGAATAGAAATGTTTGTCACAAGCTAAAATGTATTTCTTTGAGTCGTCAGGCATTGAGCTTCATTGCACAGGTGTCATTCTTTACATATCTTGTTCTAGCTAACTCTAAAGAACTTTACCAATATGAATGGGCTAAAAAGATAAAGAAAGAACACTGTACATATGATGCAAATATTTCTATGGGTAGATTGCCTTTTTCACAGATCAATCGCAGTCAGAAAGGTGTTCGAAACCTGTACTTCTCTCATATTCCCAACAGTGACTGTTACCTACCCCAGCGGTCTAAGTGTATAGGGCAAATATGACGGCTTCGGTCGCAGTTACGCGCCTCCTGGGGTATGCTCCTCATCTTAATATGGAGAATATTGCAATGCAATGCGTATTGATGTAGGGTATTCGCTACTCAACGCATTTTGTACCGAATGTTCTTCATCGATTATTTTCTTTCACTGTAATATTTTATTCACATTTTAATCAGTTATTTGACTACTGAACGGAATAATTTGTTCAGTCGGATTTTTATAGGGTTTATCATAACTTTATAACAAAGTGAAAAATTGAAATATTTTCAAACTCTTCAGCAGGAAGTCTTACTCATTGTTGAATAAAATCGTCCGGACTTAGCTTTTTTTTTTTAACCTGACTATCTCTATCCTATTTAATTCATCTTAGTGCCTTCCTCTCGGAAACGAAGGTAGTTGATAGTCCCATCACATATATGTCATAACGGTTCCTTTTGTTTTAATTGTACGTTTTTACTCCCACTCCACCGGCTTGAAAGTCGATGCACACCAACTTCAGGCCTGTTGCAAAATGTTTTATTTACGCTCTTGTTTGTATCATGAAAAGATGAATTTTGCTGCTGAATGTTTGGTATTTCTGTGCAGCATTTTCCTTGAAGGCATTTTCATGTGATTTTTTCTTTAGATAATTCAAATATTAGATTTATAATTGGTAGTGGAAAACATGCACACGACTATCCTGTCAAATCACAAGTAATACTGCTAAAGTTGTTAGCTAGATTTCAATTTCAGGAACTTTGGATGGTTTGGTGGTATCATGCCCTTTTTCGCAAAAGATATCCAAATTCACATCCCGGGGTAGACACAAGAATGGATGCTGTGCTGGTAGTAAGTCATTATACGTACGCTATTGAGATAGACATATAACCTTACTCAGAGAACACACATTCATAAATAAACTTAGTGCAACACCTTACTATATGTGCAATTTTGTCCTTTTTTTCGCAAAAAAGATCCCAATTCAAATCCCAGGGTAGACACAAAAATGGATGCTATACTGTCAGTAAGTCATTGTACGTACGCTGTTGAGATAGATATATATATATACCTTTTTCAGAGAACACACATTCATAAATATACTTAGTACAACACCTTACTTTACGTGCAATTTCGACCAGATGTACGCAGCCATCTTTTCCCAGCCATCCGCGACATGTGGCAACGTTGGAGCCGAAAGAAGAACCAGGGCAAGACTCATCAACAAGAGTCGGATCAGTTACCTGAGCTTGTGAGAGGCTGGGGGAAAGTAGTGTTTCTTATCTATATTGGAGTTGGAAATGGAACATAACTGATATAAATTCATTGTCGGTTGTTTAATTTCCAAGCGATATCATTGTGCCTGATAATGCTCAGAACAGGTTTGTAAAAGAAAGATAAATGTTATATCTATTGTTTTCAGGCAGATTGATAATATAAGTTTGTCTTGCCTTACTTCACCTCTTGGATGCAACGGTGCCACATGTTGGGTTTGGCTGGGAGAGAAGGCATAAAATTCCTTGGGTTTCTTCTAATGGTCCTCAATGAGGTAGGGGGTTCCACAGTTTATAAAGCCAGGCTACAATACAACAATCTCACATCTAGCCACCTTGCATGCTACGTTCGAGAACGAGTTCTAGCATATATAGGTAATGACAATCCATTTCCTTACTGCAGGCCGTATTTTGTACTCACGCATCCAGAATTTGACTGAAGTTTTTATTTCACCTTCCCCAGTTAACTGTGGGTACATATTGATGCTGTAGTGTGCACACAGCTTTATGCCTTATGTCAGTAAACAACACTAATGTAACTCGTACCTAGACGTGTATTTAGCCATTTTTGTTGCATGGGGAACCAACTCCAGCAGATACTGGCACTTGGGTCTGGCACTATTCCCACCCTGCCACTATCGCTACCACTGCCAGCACCGCCATTACCCAGTCTCCGTGTCCAGCCACTCACCACCACTTGGGATACTGTGACCCGAAAATTAACCGGTCGGCCTCTTCTTCAGCTTTGGTCTCAAAGACTTGTGGTCAATTTGTTTGTGCGGAACGCTTCCAGAATAGACTTCAGAGGAAGAAGAAGATTTTGACCTGAGCACCTTGGACAGTAATTTTAATAAACAGAGAGATAACTCCAGCCTGGCTTGGGAACATCACTAATCGAGAGCTGTACAGATTTTGATCTGATCCTCGTTTGAATAAAATTGTCTGTTGTCTGCACAGTAAAGCATGGTACTAACGAGTTAATCTATAGAGTTGTTGCAAAATGTATCCAACATTTCTGAAGAAAGAAAACCAGTGAAACTGAAATCACCACAGGGGATTTGATTACACTTTAAACACAACCTTGGCTACAATCTTTGTCAGTGCAAATGATGAAATTACCTTTGGATCTATGATAATCACATTTTGAGTAGCAATGAATCACTTTTACAGCAAAATTCCAACCTAACATGAAATGAATCATGATTACAATAAAAATCTTGACTGCAAAATCAAGATACTGCATTTACAGCCAATTCCTCACTTTTGCAGAAGTAACTTTGGCTTTAGAATCAATAAATCAAATTATCAATCAGAGTTTATCTTTACTATGAAAGTTGGCATTGTAACAATTTCTTTGAGTAGAGATAAAAAATACATCTTATGTAGGACACAAGAACTATGTCGCTAAAAAGTATTTACATGTGCAGTGCACAGGAAAAAGACCTACTTATCATAAACACAGAAAACTAATTTGTTTCCATGTGATAGGAAACTTAACTCATGAAAGACGATTGCATTTATCTAAGGGAATGGGATCGTTGTGAAGGGACAGATTAAAGCTCTCGGCCTAGTGACATTCTTCATGGATTTCATTTTGAGTGACCACAAACACTTTCTTTCACTTGTGGGAATGTTAGCGAAAAGAATTATCTAATCTATTATTCTCAAGTCATACTTAGCGAAATTATTTTTTTTCATGGCTGAATGAAATTGTCTGGTAGTTAGTAAATTAGATATACAAGACGACTCTTAACGAGGTTCATATAATTCATCTTCTCCAATAACCACCAATATCCTTAACACCAATGATTTCTAAACCCTGACATATAAGCACTATTAATTGTGAACTTCACTTTCAAAGCAGAAATTCTTTAATCCCGGGAACTGGTGGTGAATTTGAATGTTGGGGAAGGAATACAAAATAAAGGAGGAGGTAGCGCAACAAAAAATCTAGCAACCTCTACTTGATTTTCACTTTTATATATTTTCTTTTAACTTAAGTTTCAACGTTGTTGCACAGAATTCCTAGGTGTTGAAGGGGATGAAATCTTGTTTTGCTTTGTGACACATGACAAAAAAAAAAAAAGCTTGAATTCGAATTCCGCATTATCTGCACCCGACTGTTTAATTAAGAGGAAATGATCAAGTCACAAGCAACTTTATTCACACCTGCAGTCATGGATCAATAAACTTTGCTAACAAACCTTAGCTTGAATGTCACTTGTAACACTTTCCTTTGTAAACAAAGCCTTATGCAATGTAGATATATATATTACATATTCCAAGTTAATTGTAATGATAATAATGATGATATGGTTTAACGTCACAAAGTCCCCCCTATCGGAAGGCTAGGATGGTGCCCCTCACAGAGGGCTTTGTAGCTTGGAATTTAATTGACTATGCCCTTGGTTCAACTTTGCCGGTGGCAGGGTTCGAACCACCATTCCCTCGGCCATCGCCGCAAGTAACGACGCCATAGCCCGCTCGGCCAGCGAGTTAATTTTAAAAAAAAAAAAAAAAAAAAAAAAAAAAAACATACCTATGACTTCCGTGAACAAAATCTTTATTGCATACAGATAAGCGGTCACTCCTCACTTTCCAGTATTTTTGACTCGAGTTTTGTTCAGGTTAACGAGTAAGAATATGATTGTGAAACTAAAACTGTAAGGATTATTCCTTCAATCCAGTACAAGTTTTGCAAAATTTACTTTGAATAACGACAGATGATTTTGCTTAAATGAAGTGAATTTCATAAGTATTACAGAGATATGCTGCA
>NC_134792.1:17615064-17617564 GCF_046742065.1 Oratosquilla oratoria
GGCATGTCTCCGTGATTTCTTGTTTTTCTTTTTAATGCAGGCAGCAATTATAATGCTGTAAAGTGCTACCTTCTTTCCAAGTATGGCGGGAACCATGGTTATCGTACCACACTGAATCACTCCCTCCCAACCTCTGCTTGCGGCCAACTAACCTCCAACCACCATCGTCAGCCGTGTGGACACTTTGCGGGCAGAGTCTGCGGACTTTGCCCGGTAAGGGCAAAGTCTGCCAGGCACAGATCGACCGTGTGGACGCGGCATAAGAAACGAGAGGAGAGGAGGTGGGGTGGGCGTCTACTCCCTGAAAGTTTCAAATGCCTCGGAGTTACCAGTCGACACCCCCGTAGACCTAGAAACCATATGGTTGCGGTTAACCCCACCCTCACACCCTCGCGATACATCCTCCATCATTCTGTGTGTAGTGTACCAATCCCCACGAGCCCCATTAGCCGACGCTTTGGTGGAACACATTATCAGTACAGCAGAAAGTCTCAGGGCCAAATACACTAGAGCTAGGTTGGTCCTATGTGGGGATTTCAATGAGTTAGACACCAGTGATATTCAAGAACATCTACATATATCACAACACGTCAACTTCCCCACACATGGTGCCAACACGCTTGACCTTATCCTCAGTGACTTGAGTGAATTGTACCTCCCCCCGCAACCCCTCCCCCTGTTGGTCGGGCCACCCATTCATCCATCCTGTGGTTACCGGCCGGCACGACTTCGTTGGCACTCGGAACCACCCCCTGCCTTCGCAGGCACATGCCCGACTCACACTTGCGTGAATTTGGACAATGGATTACTCAACATCCATGGACAGAGGTGCTCGAAGTGGTGGGAGTCTAAGAGAAGTGGGACAACTATATCAGTATAATTACGCAGGCCTTCCATTGTCATTTTCCTTTGAAACATATGCAGACGCACTCAGCCGACTGATTCAACAGCGTGCTAAAGCTTTTTACACTGACATAAACCTTTTTAGACAACTCCGGAACAAAGTCATAAGGGAAACAAAAAGAGCCAAAAGGATGTACTACCCTAACAAGATCAAGCACTTACAGCAGAACAGCAGCATGTGGTTTAGCAGGGTCAAAAGCTTGTGTGGTATGAGGCAGGCATCTGACATCCCCCTCCTGTTATAATTTCCACCAACCCTTGCGAATTAGCAAGTAAATTACCATTTTGCCTCTTATCTGTCAAACGCTGCCCGGCATTGACCGCTCTCTCCTACCTGCCTTCCTCTCCTCCCCTTCTCCCCCCACAGTACATGTTTTTCAAGTTTTCAAGAAGCTTACTAGTATCAAACAAAAACGGGCATCTACACCCGCAGACTTACTTTATCGTGAATTTGCTCGCATACTTGCCATCCCGATCTGTTCAATGATCAACGCCTCACTTAAGCAGAGCAAATGTCCCACAGATTGAAAGACAGGCTTCATTACTCCCATACCTAAATCTTCCAATCCCTAATCCTTTAGTGATCTCAGACCCATTCCTAGTCTTATTTGTGAGGATTTTGTCTTCGAGTGGGCATACTCCAAAGTCAGCAAATTCATTGATGCCCAGCAGTTTGGTAACGTGAAAACATCCTCCACCACTCACTATCTTATCAGCTTCCTTGACTTCATCTATAAAAATCTCGAGCAGCGCAAGAATTCACTTGCAGTGGTGTTCATTGACTTCAAGAAAGCCTTCGATCTTGTAGATCATACCACTATCATCACCAAAGCCATCCACCTAGGCCTCCCTACGTACTTGGTGGCTTGGCTGTCTGACTTCCTGACGAACCGTTGTCAAGCTGTCAGGTATCAGGGACACGTCTCTGCAGTACAGCTTCTCTCTTGTGGGGAACCTCAGGGAACAAGAATGGGGCCACTGTGTTTCCTGATATTCATCAACGATGACCTGGGAGATACACCGCACAGGTGGAATATGTTGATGACTGCACGGTGGGGATCCCTGTGTCCAACACTGATCTGAACTACGACCCACTACTGGACACGCTGGGTAAACTACACACATGGACAGTGCACAACAAAGTCTCCATCAACCACAAGAAAACTGTGGTAATGCATTTCTACACCTCCAACGACGTTATCCCCCCTCCCCTGCTGACAATTGATGGCCAACCCCTACAAGTGGTCCAGTCTACTAAGCTGCTGGGGATTACCATCGACAACAAATTGACCTGGAAGGAGAACACCACCAACACCGTCAGGGCAGCCTCCTACAAGCTGTGTATGCTGCGTCGATTGAGTTCATTAGGGGCACAGGCTGAAGATATCAAGATCATCTACACTTCCTTCATTTTACCCAAGTTGATGTACGCATCACCCTCTTGGGACTCCTCACTCACTATGACGCTGCAACGTCAGCTGGAGAAAGGGCAGAAAAGAGCCTGTCGCACAATCCTACCACCTACCAGCACGCTCTCATCACACTAGGAATATCCACCCTTGCTGACCGCTATCTTCAGAGTCTGAGGTCGTTTGCG
>NC_134792.1:17622564-17625064 GCF_046742065.1 Oratosquilla oratoria
AGAAGAAAATTAGCAACATTCACTTTATGAAGCAATCATCCATGCTTGAGTTTAATAATCCTAAGTTTTACAATCGAGATAAATTCACTTAATCGATTCGTCATATCTTTCTTACTTTTGACTTAATTTTCACATTATGAGCCAACTCAGAACAATGAGCAACAACCATTTTGCTACGACAAGTTATCTATATATTTTGTTCAATCTATGGTTGTCAGTTTTGTTAAGTTGTTAGAAAACTATCCTAGTAGTAAATTCAAAACTTTCTAAATCCATTTCTCTCAGTGTATGATTTTTGCCATACATTTTGACCACCTGCAGATTATATTCACTCGAAGAGCTACTTCCAGTCCTACCTACTCACTTCCCCCCTTCCTTTTCTCTTTCTTCCCATCTTCCCCTTCCACCACCTTCCCCTCTATCCAACCTCCCCCTCTTCCTCCTCTTCCTCTCCTACCTTCCCCTCCTGTTCTTTCTCCCCTCCTCTCTTTCCTTCTCCTTGCTTCGCTCCTCCCTTCTCATTCCTCCTCTCCACTTCCACTTTCTTGCCTCCTCCACCTCGTCTCCCACTCGGGCATACAATGTAGCCTCCTCGCTATTTTGCAAATGACATGACCCCTGCCTCTTGGAAGTCGGCCCGTTTGCATCCTTACTCGGTGATATATCTCGCACGCCTTCTGGTCCTCTTCACTTACCTCCCTCTTCTGTAGTGTTGCAAACCAAATCAAAGATTAATCGATAATACAAGGAAATGACTTCTATTTGAAGTGATGGCTGTGTACTGATTGTATCGACGTAATTTACATGAGAAATCAGATGATCATGTGTGATATCTGAATAAGTCTCTGCATATGAGTTGTCCTTTAATCAAGATGATTAACTAGATCTTTGACGCAGAGGAACGTCGGTTTTTTATTTATCAATTTCTATTTATTGATTTTATTTTATTTTATTTTTAGAATTAATGAGATTAGATATGTGGATTAATTATTCATTACCATTACCCAAAATCTATTGTGTAATGAATAGTAAACTCCTGTGTATGATTAAAAAAAATGCGGAAACCGTGAAAAGAAATGTTATAGATGACAAAAGAAAGTCCCCCACGAAAAAAAGGAAAACGAAAATTACTCTAGTGACTTTTGCTCTTCGAAAAAAAAAAAAAAAAAAAATAGACGAATAAAAAAAAAATAATAATAATAATAATAATAATCAAGAAGTGAGTCATTTTGGTACCGACTTAGAAAAGGATAGATACATTTAGTCGAGAAAAAATAAAACAAAATAAAACAAATAGAAGAATGAAAAAGAGGAAGTGAAAAGGAAAGGAAGAAAGACAGAGTGTAAGATACTTTATTTTTCTGTAAGTTTTTGTTTGATCCAGAAATATTGCAAAAAGTGTTAAATACGGGAGGAAAGAGTGAATAATTCGGGAAGAGCAATGTGGGCTTAGAAAAGGAGGAGGATACGTGAATAAAAAAGTTAAGAATGTAAAAGTGCAGAATTTTTTCTTAAATGTTCTCGTGGGTCGGAAGCTAATGGTTCAGAGACCTCAACCATTTTATGGAAAAACGCCTTGTAAAAAATTCATTGTTCAGGAAATATGAAGCTAGAACTACAAACATGGCTATCTTCCCATTTATTTTCTATCTTTGTCTGTATCCAGTCCTTTCTCAAATATTTTTCTCCATTGTAATCTTTGTTTATTTGTGTTATGTCTTTCTTCATCATAATAGTTGCCAAAAATATTCTGTGCCGTACTGAATTTGGCAATTGTGTTACTTCTAGAATATAACTTGAGTGATAATTGTCTCCCATTTGATATGGTAACACCATTCATAAATCATGTTCTGAGGAAATACCTTGGCGAAGTAGCTATTTTTTTTCCTCATATGTATGAACATCTGTAAATATTCCCCTCGAGCTACCTAGCCATACAAAAACTATCATACCTCCGTCCCCTCACCTTCGAATGAGCCAGTCCTAAGCGCAAAGTAGTGTACAAGTTTATTTGATAAAAGTGTGACGACAAACACTTTATACAAAGATCTCAATTTTTGTTCTGGTAAATAAATTACGACTGCAAATGTTCATTAGTAGGGTGTAGCTAGGTTTAAACGTGTTTAGTTTTCTGTGTTTGAAGTGGTTTGTGTCTAATGGCTTAGTATGGCTTTAGGGTTTTTAAATTGTGACATTCAGTACTGACATGGACACTAAATGCTGACTTGAAGAGGGATCTCAATGTCTTTGGTACTATGTGCCTTCGGGGAATCGTTAGGTAACGCTGTAATGGCTTCATATCAAAACAGATACTGTACTGTGAGACTCAGTCTAGGCCAGTTACTCCTGTTATATGGATATGTAGCACGTTTCCCTGATGTTGATCCTACTCTCAGGGCTATTTCCATGAGAGACAACCCTCGATGGAGGAGACGAAGGGAACCTCCACATAATTCACGACTTGGTTAAGTTGATCAAACCTGTACAGAGTTGTTTGGAG
>NC_134792.1:17635064-17637564 GCF_046742065.1 Oratosquilla oratoria
TTGGTCGTCTGCTAATGATAATGTCTTTGGCCTATATATTAAACCTATATTCATTTTTTGTCCATTTGTTTGGGTTAACTCAACCCACAAACTATCATATGCATCCTGTTTCACTTTCTCTAAAACACAAGCATGAACATTGTTTTTAACGTACAATAGAACACCCCCACCTTTCTTGTGGTTTCTATCCTGATGAAAGTGTTTAAATCCCGCAATATTAAATTCAGCTTCGAACTCTGTACCATTTAACCATGTCTCAGTTATTCCTATCATATCGGGATTTTCGCTTTTGACATACGCCTGTATTTCTTGAAATTTGTTCCTAATACTACGAGCATTAAAGTACATGATATTTTTCCTCCACTATAATTACATCCCATCGTGATCTTTTGTCTTCCACTGACATTACATCCTATCTTGATATTTTGGCCTTCATTGACATTCTGTCCGGTATCCCTTCCTAAAATTATATTTTGTCCTTCACTGACATTATATCCTACCGTGATATTTTCTCCTCCATTATCATTACATCCTATCGTGATATTTTGTTCTCCACTATCATTACTTCCCATCGTGATATTTTGTCCTCCACTCTCATTACATCCCATTGCGACATTTTGTCCTATGACATTACATCCTAATGTGACATTTCGTCCTCTAGCGACATTACATCCTATCATGATATTTTGGAGTTCATTGACATTCTGTCCGGTATCCCTTCCTAAAATTATATTTTGTCCTTCACTGACATTATATCCTACCGTGATATTTTCTCCTCTATTATCATTACATCCTATCGTGATATTATGTTCTCCACTATCACTGACATTATATCCTACCGTGATATTTTCTCCTCCATTATCATTACATCCTATCGTGATATTTTGTTCTCCACTATCATTACTTCCCATCGTGATCTTTTGTCCTCCACTGTCATTATATCCCATTGCGACATTTTGTCCTATGACATTACATCCTAATGTGACATTTCGTCCTCTAGAGGCATTACATCCTATCATGATATTTTGGCCTTCATTGACATTCTGTCCGGTATCCCTTCCTAAAATTATATTTTGTCCTTCACTGACATTATATCCTACCGTGATATTTTCTCCTCCATTATCATTACATCCTATCGTGATATTTTGTTCTCCACTATCATTACTTCCCATCGTGATCTTTTGTCCTCCACTCTCATTACATCCCATTGCGACATTTTGTCCTATAACATTACATCCTAATGTGACATTTCGTCCTCTAGCGACATTATATCCTAAAATTATATTTTGTCCTATATTGGCACTTTGTTCTACATTAATGCTATACTCTACACTGTTTTCCCAAGTACATTCTATTTCCCCTTCCCTTTTGGCTTCTACCCTAAAAAAGGAGCTAGTTCATTACAAACTCCCACAATGAGGTTTGTAAGAACATCTTTGCCTCTGCGGGTAAGGTGGATCCCATCAGAAGCGTAAAGGTCATGGCGCCTAGAAAAGAGATACCAAGGATCAAGAAAGTGGTATCCCAATTGTGTGCACAACTGCGATATCCTATCATTGATCCCTATGGCTCTACTGTTCCAACACGAGCCTGCGTAGATCCTCGGGAGGATCCCACAGACTACGTGACGGCTCCCACGTTCCTTCATCTCCTGAAGGAGGACCTTGTAATTCCGAACAAGCTCCTCTGATCTCACCCCACCTACATCGTTACTTCAATAGGTAGATATAAAAGAGCTGTCACAGTAAAACTTTTCATAAGGCTTAATTTTTCAATTCGAACATACCCTGAGGACCTATGTAAATAATTTATTCATCTCGTACAATTTATGCATACAAGAATAAAACACACACACGCATAAACACACAAACACACACACACACACACACACACACACACACACACACACACACACACACACACACACACACACACACACACACACACACACACATACACACACACACACACACCACACACACACAAGGTAGAAACTAGTAAAGAGGATTTATTTTCTCTTTTCTCATCTATTTTGTCTCTGCAAGCGGGTCGTTACATAGGTATATAATATTTACTTGGCAGCATTTAAGATACATTTTATTCCAGTTGGTTTATGAATTGAGACCACTAGGTAATTTCTATTGGGCACAAAACCGCAGCATGCTCACACTGTGCAAGAAGCAGTGAAGTGGTTCCAGACACCGTATCAGTCTGAAATGATAGTTATATGATTGCATACTCCTAAAGTATTTGGTAGTAGGGTGTGGATGAATAAGTACTAGTGTTTTTGCACCAGTAGTTCAGGGTTAACTGAAGTGTTTTATTATTTTTTTTTTTTTTTTTTTTTTTTTTTTGAAGAGTTCAAGAGCGTGAGTACAGTGGAAGAGCTCTCATTTGGGTAGTAATTTAAAAACCGCTTTGTGAAAAGTACTGGTGTGAAGGCCGGCAGAAGCCATGTTACAATGGCCAAAATGATGTGGACACTATTGAAAATACATTT
>NC_134792.1:17645064-17647564 GCF_046742065.1 Oratosquilla oratoria
CATCACTATGATTAGTTACCTTTCCTAGTGTGATGTGCACCGCCTCTACCAAACTTTTTAATCTCTTCTTCAAACCTGTTCGGAGAGGTCGTGTATCGTCTCATTTGGATAAATACCCTCATGTCTCTGTGTGCACCTCTAGGAAGTTTGAAGTCCTCAGAGGCGGAGATCTTTTTGTGTGCTCTCCTGTCTTTTTCTTTATCTCCTGTGTTGTCTGACCGAAATAAGCCTCAGGACACCCACTACATGGTGTGCGTTGTATATAGCATACTATGTAGTGGGTTGCTATACACTAGGTCCTTTCATTCTCTCCTACTAGTTCCAAACTTCTGACTAGGACTCGTGCATTTATATCAATTACTATCTTATTGTACACAATGAACAAATATTATCCCATCACATAGACCTGATAGGACCTCACATTCAAAAAATAAACACAAAATATTAGAAATTATATTTTCCTTTTTGTCGACCAAGTAGTCTTATTTAGCTGAGGGATAGATTAAAAAAGACAGAAAGAAAGAAAGAAAGGGAAAAAGAAAGACGAAAAAAGATCAGTTGATATGGACAACGTCATTATCTGAAATCAAACATTCGCTGAACAACCCTAGCTGGCCTGACAAAATCTGTGAAACATAATTTCAAAAGATAGAATGAACACTGTTTTTGCTTGTTTAGAAATAAGAAAACTGATATAATATTTTCGATTTACACAATCAACATGTATCAGATTTACAAGACAAGAAGATTGTATTTCTTTTTCAATATTATCACTTTGACCGCACATCTATTATTGTTGCAATTGTTGTGAGTATAATACTCTTACCATCATAAATATTCCCATCACATACTTTACCCAGCCATCAATCACTATAATAGCGTCCAGTAGCTCGACCGTCAATACTGGTGTTAGTGTCCCTCTTACAGATGATGGCAGGCTGCCTCTTCAATATAAAAGCCATCCTCAAGGTAAATAGAAATGTCCTTTGTCGCACAAAACAAAAGTCTGTCAAAGATAGAATAAATTGAAGGAATTGAATGTCAATTATAATTTCATGATTATCTCACCAGGGATAACACTGCAGTAATAAATGGTCTATCAGCGGAGAATATCACTCAGCTGAGGAAGAACTCTGGGTACGATTGGATTAAATCTTTATCGATGAGCGTATTCGTTCTCGAGTGAACTTCAGATATTCTATTCTAACTAATGACAGGCGACTTTAATCATCCGTAAAGAAATTCCGGGCACAAATAGGTTAACACCGAAGCACCCCTGACCAGATCTAAATAGTTAACGTCTTTTACAATCATGCATAAAAAGCATTGAAGTTGGTCGAACAGGTTTACCCTGAGACTAATGTCAATGCCACCAATGTTGTTATCAAAGTTATGAAAATGCTAACCACAAGCTCCATAAATACGGTCCCTGCCAGTCTTCCTCCTATTCATTCACAGTTGATACCTCCCGCTGCTACTCCAGTCCCACAACCAAACGACCCTCATACTCTCCCAGCCATTATACAAGAGTTAAGTACGTTCCAAGTTTTTTTGGCTGCCACAACGAAGAAAACGCCAGCGACTACGACACCGTAAGTGGCCGAGGGCACTTCCTTCATTATAACTTTCGATTTCGATGCTTCATTTCTCCCTCGTCTTTCTTCAGTTCTCGGTTACTTTTCGCATTTATATTACTTCCTTCGGGCTTTTTTTTTGTGGTGTTTTTATTTCTCTTTTGTATATACCTGGCAGATCAGTCACTTTCTTAAGTCTGATTCCTAAATGTTTGGACGTCCTTGTTAACACACACACACACGCAGACACACACGCAGACACACACGCAGACACACACACACACACACACACACACACACACACACACACACACACACACACACACACACACACACACACACACACACACACACACACACACACACACAAACACACACACACACGCAGACACACACACAGACACACACACACAGACACACACACACACACACACACACACACACACACACACACACACACACACACACACACACACACACACACACACACACACACACACACACACATACACACACACATACACACACACACACGCACGCACACACGCACACACACACACACACACACACACACACACACACACACACACACACACACACACACACACACACACACACACAATATATACATATATATATATATATATATATATATATATATATATATATATATATATGAATGTATGATAAAGCGTCGTACAACGGTAAAGTCCTTGCATTGTGTTAAGCATTCGCACACCCAAGGGTTCGAGCCCCACTGGTGGAGCTTGTTAATCCATTTGTAGTAACTTCACACACTTGTCAGATGGCACGCCTATATAAAGATTCGATTAAATTAAGATTACATACGATGAGAGTGTCATTGGGGAATGATCTGGACAATTTCTAGATCGTTCCTTTTAATGATCAGGCGTGAGTGGTACAAC
>NC_134792.1:17665064-17677564 GCF_046742065.1 Oratosquilla oratoria
ACACCTCTGGTGAACAATAACACACATCTTGTCTTTCTTCTCTCCTTACTCTGCATCTGCTGCACTTCTTTCCTTAACTTTAACAAACTTCTGCTGCTCGCTCATTTACAATTACTAATTTCTCACTTTTTTATCATGGCACACTGTATATGTCTTTGTCTGTGACAGGCTCGGAGTACTTTTATGTAGCTAAAGGGATAGGCACAAATTTAATTAATTTCACTGCCGAATATGAATTTTAAGTTTAGTTCTGTCTGCCACTAGGCAATCTTATTCAATTGAAGGGCATTCCTGACAGTTAATAGTTAACTTTACTGCCAAATCAAACTATAAGCTTTACTATGGTTTTTACCAGGTATTTCTAATCAGCTGAAGGAATCATAAGAGTCGAGGTGTAAATCAATGAAAACACTGTTTACTCTAGGGTATCCGAGCCCCTCAGTTGAATTAAGTAGGCTATCTTTTTAACCAAAATCTATAAAGAAGACCACAGCACTGACGGGATTTTATACCTTGTCTACCATATATTTGACTTAATTATTGTAGTTTCCTAAGTGAACTCTTACTATGTCTTTTGATTCTATAGATAAAATGTACCTCTTTGAATTAAATTCATGAATTCAAAGATATTTGAAAACCATTTTGAAGGACCACAGAATTTGTTACATTTCTAATCAGAACACTCTTAACGATGAAAGGATACTAGATTAGATACATTGGGATTGTAGATAGGATAATAAAAACTGCTGACACTTGTCGCCTATGCTGTTCAACAATAAATTTTACGATCACTTTACCTTTGCCCTGGTCTGGCCTATGCCCTTTGATTGAGCAAATGCTTGTTGATGTGTTCGTTTTCATACTTCTGTGTTCGTTCTTCAATTGTAAATGGATACCTATTTCAGCCTGGTGGCGCTGTCTACATTTTATTTTTTTCTGACGGAAGTAAGACGATTCGACTTAGTTTAGGGTCAAATCCGGGATAAGACGGGATTTATATCAACAAAGGTCCCATTTTATCCTGAATACGCCGCCTTGGCAGAACAAGGTTGTCTGACGTTAGTTTGATATTTCTAGACAAAATCGGATATCTAGATGAGTTTTATTTTCTTTCTCCGTCCTCTGCTAATTATTTTGTTTTCTTACGCTGCCAGCTTGCTCTTAGCCTTCATACTTCTAATATTACTATTTACTAAGATTGTTACTTACTATTTATTACTATTACTCTAATAGGCATTAAATATTCTATTATTATAATGTTCCTCTTCCTCTCCCTAAGGCTGTATTCAGTACTATAGTCGACATTACTTAACCTTATCGAGTTTTGAAACGTTTCTTCCCACAGTTTTTTACCTCTTCGACCTGAACACTGAGAGCGAAAATGAGTATTCGTCGACAAGAACTCTTTTTGTCTCTAGTTTTCATCTTAACTGAACTAAGTAATTTGGAGTTAGTTAGAACCAAAATACAAAGGTCACGTCACCGTACGGAATTGGCTAATGTGTACTTTTGTGGTAAAACTTAGAATATTACATAATTTGTACATCTTGCAACCATAAACTCCGTTAAACATGTAACGTGCAAGTTTATTATGAAAAGATGGGGCATGCAAAATTCAGAAAATGGGCACTCCACATTTTCTTGAGGTCTTACGTACATACCCTTGTCTCTGTAAGCAAACCAACATTTGCCCCCCAATGTATTTACTTCCCTCTCTACGAGTATGTTCCTCATTTCCCTTTACTTGCAGTGAAGATTTGTTTTTTTTTCCAAATCAGCCTTTGAACATTTCTTCTTCATGAGTGTCTATCCACTTCTCAGCCACCCATTCGTGTCCGACCCTTTCAGCACGGTGGCATACTTTATGGTTTTTGTTCTGGCAAACGGGTGGTCCAAGCAATCTCTTTTCTTCTTCTCCCGACCTCACAATATCTTTACTATCTTGTTGTTTGTGTTTTTTTATTCTTGTATTCTATTTTTACTCCAAACCCCAACCCCCGCTACTTCCAAGCATCTTCACTATCTTCTTGTTTCTAAGGTTTTCTATTAATTTTATTCTTTTTTATTCTAAACATTTCTGGGACGTATTCTTAGGTTATCATTGATACGAGTCTCTTGTAACTTCCTTACTTTTTATCTTCTTTCTTCATCATGTCTTTTACAGTATGTCCACGTATTCACTCTTCCAACTTGCCTTGATCGTACTCATTTCTTTTACTTCGTCTTCTCCAGCTCTCCTGTCCCTTCCTTCCCCTCATATCTCTCTTTAAACCTTTGATCCTACTCTCATATTCTTCTCCTCACCTTATCTTTATCTCCTGTTCTCCTTTTTCTCCTCGTCTACTACAATTTCTCCTCCATCTTTTCCCATTTTCTCTTTTTCAGCTTCTCCTCTATTTCCTCTTTTCATCTCTCTTTCTCTCTTTCTTCTCTTTACTTCCTTTTCCCTTCCTCTTCATTTCCTTCTCACCCCTCTCCTACTACTCCTCCTCTCCCTCCACCTCCTCTCCCTCCCGTTCTTCCTCCATTTGCCCATGAGATGGAAAGTGGTCCCTACAAAAACCTGGCTGGGAACGCAGCCCCATGGCCAACGAGTTGCCCATCTTCAGGCTTGCGTGGAGGTTGTCATGATCAGCATAATTGGAGGAGGAGAAGGAAGAGTAGGAAAGAAAAAAAAGGGTAGAGGGACGGAGGTTGTTTGTATGGACGGAAGAGGAAGGAAGAGAAAAAATAAAAGGAAAAGGATGAGGAGGAGGAAGATGATGATGAGGAAAACGAAGAAAAGTAGAAGAAGGGATGGTGAATAGAAGAAATGGGGCAAAAAAAAAAAAATGTGGGAACGCGAATCGAATTGAGGAAAAAGTGTGAACAAAAGCGAGTCACTGACGTTTAGCTGAAGGCGAAAGTTGAGGCAGCGTGGTAAAGGAACGTCCGAGAAATGAACATATTATCAGGGATACCAAGTAAAAGAAAGAAAAAAAATATATACAAAATGTGAAATATATTTTCACAAAACAAAAGTTCAGTCGGGTAACTTTATAAAGAATACGAACTTGAACACGTATGTGGTACTTTACAGCAAGAATACGTTTAGGACTGAAGACAGCAACCAATACTGTAAAGCAAGGCATGTATTGTATACTGGCTATTCATCAAATATATATATATATATATATATATATATATATATATATATATATTTATTTTTTTTTATTTTTATATATATTTACACACACACACACACACACACACACACACACACACACACACACACACACACACACACACACACACACACATCTGTATATATACTGTATATGTATATATATATATATATATATATATATACATATATATATATATATATATGTGTGTATATATATACATATATATATATATATATATATATATATATATATATATATATATATATGAATGTAGGTTTATAATTCCTCACTGTCTACCGGAATGTAGGTTGTAAGTTGCCTACATTGGGGAATTGGTGTTGAAATAAACTCGGGAGGAGTTATTGGCTTTAATGTGCCAGGCTTAGTTCTGTCTAGAATATACACGGCAAGCTCCGATCAAAACTAGGATGATTCCCAGAAACATATTCTATCTATATTTGGACAAGGGTTGCCAAACATGGAAATAGTAGGCTGTTGCCATATGAGTTACAAAGAAATTTGGAAGAATGGGTCGTGTCGGTTGCCAATACCAGAGAGATTCCAGAAGAGTCTTTATGTCCGCGCAGGTGGTTGACCCGAGATGCAGGGAGGCCATTGTTCAAAGTAGAGGGCTTGACCTGAGATGCAGAGAATCTATTGTCGCATAAGGGCGTTGTCGGAAAGGTTGGTGAGCCGAATCACTTGGAAACAATGAACCTCCCTTGGGAGATGCTCGTCGTCGTCGAGAGCACCAAGTTGCAGCCTATGTGTACGTGCGCGCGTGTGCACGCTAGGAATCACAGGGAGATGGTAGCTATGTTCAATATCGAGACAATAACGTGGCTCGGTTTGCTATCTATCACTGACTCCAGTGCTATTGGTGCTACGGAGATAGAAAAGAAAACAACACAAGGCAAGCAAGGCCTGTTGCATGACCTTGGCATGAACGTATATACAAAAAAATGGTGTGAGAATGGTAGTAGCTGGAAAACCTTAATGAATAAAAGGAAATAGGCTTAATGGTATGAACATGCGAAAAGTAGATATTGTTTCTATTCACCTAGGTAAGATTTCGAAAATTATGGCGGAGAAGGGGAACTGGAGGTTTTGATTGAGAGGATTGTTGATGGTCCTCTATTGCAGGAATAGTGTGATTCTAATAAGGAGCAGTCTATGTCGAAGCCGCGGGGAACTTGTTTGATCTGTTATTTATGCAAGACAGTCTCCGTAAGATTTTGCAACCTGAGTGCTCTAACTTTGTTCTTTGACTGATGTCCAAAGATATGATTGGTTCCAGAGAATTTAGGGCAGAGTCTCGAGGTAGAGGTGTGGTTAGGGATGTAAACATCAATGGTATTTACATGGCATTTTCTTCTGAGTTCCGCTGATTTGGACATGAGGGAGGAGTTAGTGTATCTGTTTCACTCGGAATGCATGTCTACAACTGGTCGTGAAATGGAATAGTTAGAGTTGTGGGAATGTGTCTGTGTGGCGGTGCCATTTAAGTTAACAGCTGGTGCACCCTTGTGTGATGAAGCCGAGTTAATTTGAGCGGTGGGTGTTAATTCAAGTTTTGGCTGCTCGACCACGTTAATGTAGTTGAATTTGTGATACCATATTGAGCAAGGTAAATGATGATATGTTGCTTCATCACTGTTAAGCCTATGAGGATATCAGCAGGGAAGTAGATGTCAACTATGCAGATAGTAACTGGAATAGGCGGGCACTCATCTTTGAAGCTAATGTTTAGGGAAACTTAACCAATGATCTGGAAAAAAAACCCATCTATATTGCAAAGGCTGACGTCGTAGGGGGGGGGGTCCAAAATGGCGACACGTTTTCTTTCAGTGTGGAATCTATGGAAACTGTGTAGTGTTATGATGTTAACTGGGGAGTCCGTGTCGAGAAATGCTTTCACATTGGTGTTACTAGACCTAGCATTGAAGGTTAAGGAGTCTGAAGACATGTCTGGGATATCCAGACTGTGTATCGGTAAAGGAGAAAATGGGATATCTTGGTATGGAGTAATTGTCCTGGGTGTGCACTGCGTTTTTGTATTCTTTAGTCACAAGGGAGATGTGTTACGTGAATGCCTTTCAGGAGATGTTACATGAATGTCTAGCCTAAGCTGTGTTACGTAATTGTCTAGCAGGGGATGTGTTACGTGCATGTCTAGCAGGAGATGGGTTACGTGAATGTCTAGCAGGAGAGCGATCTGGGGATTTTGGTCTGTGTTGTCTCTGCGCTTGCAACACACGGCAACGATCACTTGTGTGAAAACATATACCATGATGTTTACAATATTGGTTCGGTTGTGACGGGTATCTGTGATACCATGTGTTAAAGAAGTGTCCTTGTTTGTGGCAGTATATGAAAAGCATTTGTGTTATTGAAGGAGATCGTTGTCGTGAGCGATCTCGCGTGAGTGATGTATGTCTTGCTCTCGTGTTATGTGAGGGGGACTGTGTGACCTGTGCTATCGTGTGTTAGTGCTATGGGTACTGACTGGTTTTGTATCTGAGTGATAACTTGTTCCGTGTCAGAAAATTTCCTGGAAAATTCGCCTAATGTGATACCTGGTGTGAATGTAGTGGTGATAGCTTTCTGGAGTGTGTCTGGGTGTAATAGTGAGAGAAGGCAAAATTATGCAATGAGGGAGACTAAGTTATCCAATGAAACTGTGTTGTCTGAGACGCAGTCTGAGTTTTTGAGACTTTCTCTGAGTTTGCTCTTAAATGCTGAAACTATTTTGACTGCCTTTTCTTTAGTGGTGTTTGGGCTATGACTGTAACTTTTTGCCAAAGAGTATAGGAAGAAAAAGGCTCCAGGTGGCTCAAATCCAGCAAATTACTTTTTAAATTGCTCTACAAATTTATTAAATGTGTTTCCTCAAATAAGTCAGGCTGAATGACGTCACCAGCTAAAGTGTCATGCTTGTCTATTTTGGATGCTAAGATGGATATGTTTGCTTTGTCGTATGTGACATTCCTACAGAGTATTTCTGAATAAACCTCAGTGAGGAAGGTGTGTACAGGAGTATTCCTGCCATTGAAGAGTAGTATTGTTGTTTCATCCTTGATGACTGTGAAAATATTTTGTGTTGAGAGGGTGTTGTGAATAGGCGTCGGTGCTTCGAAGGAATTAGTGTTGATTGCTGCTTTGATGTCCATCGCTGTAGAATGTAGAGTGTAGGTCTCGTAATCCCACGTGTGCCACCGGAATATAGGTTTATAATCCATCGTTGGCCACCAAAATGTAGGTTGTAAGTTGCCTATATCAGGGAATTGATGGTGAAATAAACTCAGGAGGATTTGTTGGCTTTAATGTGCCAAGCTTAGTTCTGTCTACAATATACACGGCAAGCTCGGATCAAAATTCGGAGGGTTGCCAGAAACATATTTTATCTACATTTGTACAAAGGTTGCCCAACATGGAAGTTGTAGGCTGTTGCCATAGGAGTTATAAGGAAATTTGGAAGGCTGGGTCGTGTCGGTTGCCGACGCAACGAGAAACCCCAGGAGAGTCTTTGTGTTCGCGAAGGTGGTTGACCCGAGATGCAGGGAGGCCATTATTCAAAGTAGAGGGCTTGACCTGAAATGCAGAGATTCTATTGTCGCTAACTCGAATTCTAGTAATTAGATCATTAAAGGTGCATGGTTATTGTACAAATGAAAGAAAATGGGTAGATATCTGTGTTTTGTGGAAAGAAAGATGGATGTATTACAGTTAACTGGAACTGAGCAGACGAAAAACTTTGAGTTTGGAAATGTAGTGGAAGGGTTTCAGGAGTGATGAGCGGGCAAGGGAGGGAAGTAGTGGTCTATTGGAAAGTGATAAGATGCGAAAGTATACGGTGGATATCAAGGTAATGTAGGCGATGGTGAAATTGGAATAGAAAAAATAGGTTTTCTTGAGTGCATACGGTTGTAGTAGTGAGCAAAGTGAACATGAAAGGGAGACTTTTAGGATGAGCTAAAATCAACTTATGGAGAGTTTTTAGAGGAATGTAAATGTTGTAATATTAGTGGATCTCAATTATAGAGTAGGAATTGAACCAATAGATGGAGTAATAGGGTCTGGATTGGCAGGTAAGAGTTATAGTGATGTGATGTCAGGGATATTCTTATTAAGGAAGTTGATATTGAACATAATCTTTTAGAGAGCCGAGGATAAGTATAGAAGGAAAAGGGTGTTGGAGGGCCGCAAGGTTGGCAGGGCATGAAAGGACTATGTAGTGGTGGCTGGAGTGCAGATTTGAAGAATCCTGGACATTTATGTTTTATAGGATGATCAGATATATATATTTGTATATATATATATATATATATATATATATATATACATATACATATATATATATATATATATATATATATATATATATATATATATTTGGTAGATTGGAATTTGAGAAAGGAGGGAAATGGAGAAGGAAGAGAGACAGAGAAGTGGTGAGAGCAAACAAATTAAATGAAAATGATAAAGAGAAAGACTACTAGGAGAAGCTGAGAGAATCGTAAGGGATGGTGAGGGATAGAATAGAAACATGAGTAGAAGAAGAATGGATATGTTTCAATGAGGTAATGATAAAGTTTGCAAAGGTGGTATGTGGGAGGAGGAGTCTGTGAGGGAATTGAATGAGAGACAGCGAATAGTGTGATGAAAATGTAGATGCAGTGATGGAAGAGATGAAGCAAACGTATGAGGATTGATTGCAAGGTAGACCTCTGGATGCATGTAAGAGGTACAAAAATAAGAGAGGAGAAGCAAAACGCAAGGTGAAGGAGGGGATGAGGAAGGCAGGTATAAAATGGGTTAGGAGTTTGATGGATAATTTTGAAAAGAATAAAAGGATATCTTACAAGGGAATGAAGATTGAGGTAAGGTAGAGAAAAATGGTAAAGAGTGTAGATTGACAGATGTTATTGGAAATCAAGAGAGTGAGGAGAAGATGAGTCAAATGTTTTAGAGAATTGCTGAATATAAAATACTTTAGGGTGGATTGATTGTAGCAGTGGAAGGTGCTAGGGAAACAGTTGTGATGGGAGAAGAAAATAACAGGATTATACACTGTAAAAAAACGAGATCCACAGATTGACAGTAATGAAAGTTGATAAGATTCCTACGCTAAATAGATGTCATGCGGTGTGTCTGAAAGACGAAAGAAATGTTATTGTGGATTGGTTAGTGGAGTTGTTTAATGTGTGTCAAAGGGAAGGGAATATTCAGTGGGAGTGCTTGTATAGGTCCAGTTTACAAAGGAAAAGGAGACACGTATGAATGTAATATTTTTAGAAGGATCAGTATGTTGAGAGTAGTTGGAAAGGAATAAGGAGGAATTAGTTTGGATGGAATTAAGAGGGAGATAGAAGGAGAAATGCGGAAAGAAATTTGTGGGTTTAAGAAAAGTACAGAATAAATGGATAAATTATGCAACAAAGTATATATGAGGGAATTTTCTGGCAGAAGGTAATCTATGGCTCTAGAGACAGTATATGAAAAGGTCAGCAGAAAGGCTTTGTGGAAGGTGCTGCAGGTGTATGAGATAAGAGTAAAGTATTGAAGAGGAGTTAGAAGACTTTACATCAGTAGTAGAGCTTGTGTTGAGATCTGAAATGATGAGGATGAGTAGTTTGAGTTGAAGGTGGGGCTACGCCAAAGCTATGTAATGTCACAATAGTTGTTCTACGTATATATGGGTGAGGAGGTACGGAAGGTAATTGGGATGGTGATGGGGAGGGGTTTTGAGTTAGTGAGTGAGAGTTGAGGGAAGTGGGAAGTGAGCCAGTTGTTGTTTGCTGACGACACTGTGTTTGTGGCTGGGTCAGAGGAGTTTGGAAGTATGGAGGAAGTGGAAGTTGATAGTAAAATGGGTAATGTAAAGATATACAAGGGGAGAGGGAGGTAGTGAGCTTTGTATGTTTATGTGTATGTAAATGTGTATGCGCATGTGAAGTGTATGTGTACGTGTACGTGTATTATTATGTGTAAATATATGTGTACGTGTATGTGAAAATTTGTATGTGTGCATGTTCATACGTACACATGTGAAAATTTGTATGTGTGCATGTTCATACGTTTATCAATGTGTATATACACATTGTATGTATATGTGTATGTGTTTATGTATGTGCTTGTGTGTGTATGCATATGGGTATTGGTATGGGTATGAGTATGTATATGTGCATGTAGGTATGTGTATGTTTATGTGCTTGTATGTGAGTGTGAGAGTTGAGTTTCTCTTTTAATGAGGTTGGTACAGCTTCGGCAGATGTCCAAAATAGTCTGGTTGGAACTATGCCCTCGAGTTCGTGTATCAAATGCATTATACACTTATTTCATTGCAACACGGGAAAGCCACTTTATAGTAATGGTATGCTGCGGTATAATTCCAACTTGCCTCTTTTGGACACTCGACGAAGAAAAGCTGTAGCATCGTAGCCTAGGGTTGAAATCCCACTAGCGAAAGTCTTTTATTGAAACTGTGGAAAGGAGTCTTCACAAATTGAAAGCTTTTTTTCGTGTAGTGATGAAATAATATTAGAATGCATTCGTTAGGTCAGATGATGTTAGGAGGCCATTTCTAACTGGTCTCTTTTGGATATACGTCAGAGCAAAGTCCTGTGAGTATGCGGCCTCTGTATCGAATCCTACTAGAGAAAACCATCTATTTAAACTGACAAAGCGAGTCTATATGTGCGTTTGTGTGCACTCGCGCATACATGCGTGTATGTGTTTGTGTGTACAGGTATGTGCCAATGTGTTTGTTTTTTGTTTGTGTGTCCGTATGTGTTTATGTGTATGTGTTTCTGAATAATGCTGTGTGTGTGTTTATGTATGTGTGTGTGTGTGTGTGTGTGTGTGTGTGTGTGTGTGTGTGTGTGTGTGTGTGTGTGTGTGTGTGTGTGTGTGTGTGTGTGTGTGTGTGTGTGTGTGTGTGTGTGTGTGTGTGTGTGTGTGTGTGTGTGTGTGTGTGTGTGTGTGTATGTGTGTGTGTGTGTGTCTATGAACGTGTGTCTGTATGTATGTGCGTGAATTGTGCTGTGTGTATGTGTGTGCGTATGAACGTGTGTGCATGTATGTATGTGTGTTTATGTGTATGTGTTTGTGAATTTGTGCTGTGTGTGTGTCTGTGTATGAAAGTGTGTGCATGTATGAGTGTTTATGTGTGTGTGCTTGTGATTTTTGCTGTGTGTGTATGAATGTGTGTGCATTGTGTGTGTGTGTGTGTGTGTGTGTGTGTGTGTGTGTGTGTGTGTGTGTGTGTGTGTGTGTGTGTGTGTGTGTGTGTGTGTGTGTATTCACCTTGGTCTTTGGATCACGTGTTGGACTCGTGATCGACAGCTATATCCCTCCCGGAAGAGAGCTCAGAGCTAGTATGACCGATCTATGGGTAATGCTATGACCTTTCACACACACACACACACACCCAACTCCCCGCCCACGAGAGTCAGAGTAACGACCCGAAGCACAGCGATACCGAAATAATTTCGGCCCTGGGCAGGATTCGAAATGGGTACTGCGAGCACGCACCGTACTTCCCATGCCAGCGCTCTACCACCGCGCCACCGAGTCGTGTGTGTGTGTGTGTGTGTGTGTGTGTGTGTGTGTGTGTGTGTGTGTGTGTGTGTGTGTGTGTGTGTGTGTGTGTGTGTGTGTGTGTCTGTATGTATGTGTTTATGTGTATGTGCGTGAATTGTGCTGTGTGTATGTGTGTGCGTATGAACGTGTGTGCATGTATGTGTGTGTGTTTATGTGTATGTGTTTGTGAATCTGTGCTGTGTGTGTGTGTGTCTGTGTATGAAAGTGTGTGCATGTATGTGTGTTTATGTGTGTGCTTGTGATTTTTGCTGTGTGTGTATGAATGTGTGTGCATTATGTGTGTGTGTGTGTGTGTGTGTGTGTGTGTGTGTGTGTGTGTGTGTGTGTGTGTGTGTGTGTGTGTGTGTGTGTGTGTGTGTGTGTGTGTGTGTGTGTGTGTGTGTGTGTGTGTGTATTCACCTTGGTCTTTGGATCACGTGTTGGACTCGTGATCGACAGCTATATCCCTCCCGGAAGAGAGCTCAGAGCTCGTATGACCGATCTATGGGTAATGCTATGACCTTTCACACTCACACACACACCCAACTCCCCGCCCACGAGAGTCAGAGTAACGACCCGAAGCACAGCGATACCGAAATAATTTCGGCCCTGGGCAGGATTCGAAATGGGTACTGCGAGCACGCACCGTACTTCCCATGCCAGCGCTCTACCACCGCGCCACCGAGTCGTGTGTGTGTGTGTGTGTGTGTGTGTGTGTGTGTGTGTGTGTGTGTGTGTGTGTGTGTGTGTGTGTGTGTGTGTGTGTGTGTGTGTGTGTGTGTGTGTGTGTGTGTGTCTGTATGTATGTGTTTATGTGTATGTGCGTGAATTGTGCTGTGTGTATGTGTGTGCGTATGAACGTGTGTGCATGTATGTGTGTGTGTTTATGTGTATGTGTTTGTGAATTTGTGCTGTGTGTGTGTGTCTGTGTATGAAAGTGTGTGCATGTATGTGTGTTTATGTGTGTGTGCTTGTGATTTTTGCTCTGTGTGTGTGTATGAATGAGTGTGCATTATGTGTGTGTGCGTTTGTGTGTGTGAATGTGTTTGAGTGTGTATGATGTGTGTGTGTGTGTGTGTGTGTGTGTGTGTGTGTGTGTGTGTGTGTGTGTGTGTGTGTGTGTGTGTGTGTGTGTGTGTGTGTGTGTGTGTGTGTGTGTGTGTGTGTATTCACCTCGGATCTGCTGCAGTCTCTGTCGAGACAGCCAGACACTACCCTACGGCAGTGAGCTCAGAGCTCATTATTTGCCGATCTCTGGGTAGGTCTGAGACCACTCACACACCACACACCGGGACAGCAAGGTCACAACTCCTTGACTAACGTCCCGTACCTACTCACTGCTAGGTGAACAGGGGTTACACGTGAAAGAAGACAAACCCAACTTATCTCCGCCCGGCCGGGGAATCGAACCCCGGTTCTCTGGCTTGTGTGCGTGTGTGTGTGTGTGTGTGTGTGTGTGTGTGTGTGTGTGTGTGTGTGTGTGTGTGTGTGTGTGTGTGTGTGTGTGTGTGTGTGTATTCACCTTGGTCTTTGGATCACGTGTTGGACTCGTGATCGACAGCTATATTCCTCCCGGAAGAGAGCTCAGAGCTCGTATGACCGATCTATGGGTAATGCTATGACCTTTCACACACACACACACACCCAACTCCCCGCCTACGAGAGTCAGAGTAACGACCCGAAGCACAGCGATACCGAAATAATTTCGGCCCTGGGCAGGATTCGAAATGGGTACTGCGAGCACGCACCGTA
>NC_134792.1:17682564-17685064 GCF_046742065.1 Oratosquilla oratoria
GAATGTAACGAAGTTATTATAAATGTAAATTGTCACTAGATATTTGTAATGTATGCAAAAGGAGAAAGAAAATAAAGCTTAAATATTAAGTTCTTGACGAGTTGAAATCGCGCCAGGAGTGAGACTGCTAAAAGGATCATATAAAACGTAAATGTGTATTAATAAAGTACTGAGTACATGCACAGTTACACTCGAATGTATGAAAGAACTATGGTAAAAAAGAATACGACAGTCGAAAACAGATAAACTTCGGATGCCTGTGCAAAGTAAAATGAAGAAAAGATACAAGGGATGTACGAAAGAGAGATGATGGAGTGTGTATTTATGTATGCATGTTTATGTTTTTCTGTGTGTATCTGTGTGTGTGTGCGTGATTCACCTTGGTCTTTGGATCACGTGTTGGACTCGTGATCGACAGATATTTCCCTCCTGGAAGAGAGCTCAGAGCTCGTATGACCGATCTATGGGTAATGCTATGACCTTACATGCACACACACACCCAACTTCCCGCCCACGAGAGTTGGAGTAACGACACGAAGCGCAGCGATACTGAAATAATTTCAGCCCTGGGCAGGGTTCGAACCAGGTACCGCCGTCACCGCCGTACTGACAGTCTGGCACTCTACCAACCGCGCCACCGAGTCGTGTGTGTGTGTGTGTGTGTGTGTGTGTGTGTGTGTGTGTGTGTGTGTGTGTGTGTGTGTGTGTGTGTGTGTGTGTGTGTGTGTGTGTGTGTGTGTGTGTGTGTGTGTGTGTGTGTGTGTGTGTGTGTGTGTCTGTGTGTGTGTGTATTTACCTAATTGCATTTACCCAATTGTAATATAAAGGAAAGGAGCAACGCTTATGGGGTCCCGTCCCCTATTATCCCATTTATCATAATTAGCCTCAACTTCATGTACGGTTCCAACTTAATCTATATCTCTAATTTCTGATGATTATATTTAGGTTTGAATTCATGTATTTTCCATATTGGGCTATATCACATTCTAAGCTATTTCAAGTATATATGCACTCATGTGGAAAACTGCACTTCTTTACATCCTTTAGAAATGTAGTCTTTCCTAATTTGTTCTTATTATCTAGTAAAACCCTTCTGTTTCTTATCAAGTAATATCTTCTGTTAATACAGGCTATCTCTATTAGCGACCTGAATACTGTAATCATATCCCCTCTCTCTTTGATCTTTCAAATTTGACAGACCAGTGGTTTTAGTCTCTCCTCATATGGTTTATCTACCAGGCTGAGAATCCGTTTGGTTGCTACCCTTTGTATTCTCTTGGTCTTGCTTATATCCTTCACTCTGTGCGGGAACCATACCACTAAATATATTCTAGCCTTTGACAGATCAGAGTTTGTATGAGTTTTTCATCATCTCCACATCAATATAGTGAAAAGCCAATTTAATCATCTGCAGCAGTCTTTATGTCTTTTCCAAAATTCTCCTGATTTGTCTGTCAAGTGACAGATTGTCTATTATCAACACTCCCCAGTATTTCTCATCTTTTGCTTTTGTAATGAATTCACTTCCCAAGGAGAAGGTTAGAGGTAGTCTATTGCCAATTGTTGCCCTTTTCCGGTACTTTATATTTTTTGGTAGTGAAATTAATTTTCCATTCATGGCTCCATGTCTAAATAGTGTTGACAGAAGACAATAGTAATTAAGTTTCCTAACCAGATTTTCAAACTTGTATAGACTATATTAACAGCCAGATTCATATGAATAGTTCGACTGATATATGAAGTCATAAATATTTAATCCAATTTCCATTCCTTGAACTCAAACCTCATTAGAATTTCTAGATCACATCTGCCTTCATTAAATGTCTCTCAAAACATTGAAATTAATTACTTTGGCGGCTTCATGGATGTAGGAAAACCATTGTAATTTTCCTTTGATTAGTATTGAGAGACTGATACTTCCTAATAGTCCGTCATGCCTCCATAAAATAGCTCTAATTCATATATAATTTTATTTATCCTACGCTTTGTCGAAAAAAGATTGTCTCATATTTCAAGCTATTGAATACATTTCTGTGTTGGACAGCAGATCTTAAAGGTAAAAAAATTTAATGTACCTTTATTTATTATATTATTGTTTTCATATAGTTTAAGAAGGAAGAAATGAAATGGACAAGAGTAATGGGAGTGAAATTGGTGAGAAAAAATTCTTCGATTCATAAGAAAAAGGTGAGGAACCTACACAACGAGGAACGCGTAGCTGCCGTTACCGTTACCCTCTGCGTTTGAACAATTGGGGCACGTAGCAGTCACTGCTGGGAATGGGAGAGAACAAAGGGATTCGAACCCACAATTAGGTGAATATGAGACCAGCACGTTACTGATATTGCGACACCAGCGTAACATCACCAAATATATGCCATCGTGTTAAACGATCAAGATAACTCCACTTTAGTTCCCGCTACATATGTGACTAAAGATACAAGGTGTAATACGAAAAAAAAAGATAACTAACTAACTAACTAAACTACTAACTAAATGA
>NC_134792.1:17705064-17707564 GCF_046742065.1 Oratosquilla oratoria
ATCGCCTATTGGAATCCAGAATGATACAGAAGTAGGCGAATTTGATTATTGACCTATATTATAGTTGTTGTAGGCGCTGTCAAACGACAATATTTAGTTGAGGTGGCAACTTGATTATGAAAGGATTAGCATAGTTATGTTACATTCGTTCTATGTATCATTGGTGGCGCTTGCCATGTAGAATTACACATAAACACTCATGATATGAACAGATTGAAAAAGTATGACCAAAACGTCTTCAACAAAGAGACATAACGAAAGAGAAGGAGAGAAAGAGAGAGAGAAAAGAAAGACAGAAACCGAGATAGAGAGAGGCAGAGGCCAAGTAGACCTGTTAAAAAAAAACATACGTTACTATACTTCTTCCTATGCCTTTTGACCTAAAAAAAAAAAAAAAAATGCATCTATTTTTTCATTTTTTTTTTTTTATCATTATTATTATTATTTTTTCTAGGATGTATGGAAGCATTGCCACATGGAAACAGATTTTTTGCCATCTTAACGAAAGGGCTAATTTTGAGGCATTTCTAAGCATATTTTGTAATATAACTTTTTATCTATTCAAGATAGATCAACACATTAGGTACCAAATAAAAGAACAGAATATGCTCTAAATATAGCAACCCTTAGTATTGATGAATTTTCTCCGTAAATTTAAAAAGATGAAGTTGTTGAAAATTCTGATCTTTTTTTTTTTCTTTTTTTGCTAACCTGGAGACATGGTTTTTGGTATGGATATTTGAATTTTAAGTGAATTTAGACAAAAAAAAATCATACATATTTTCAGCACTTAATTCCATTTTTCATATTGACAGAAACCTGTTAATGCTTTTAGGCAAAACTAAACAATGCAAAACAAAGGCCAGCACAGAAACTTGATCTAAATCCAGAAAACTATCCACAAGATACTTCAAAATGACATTAAGCAAGGAGCTACGAGGACATACATTTGATATCTTAGAACTTCCACTTGCAGTCCACAAGCAACCATCAAGTCGGCCGTCCACCAGATCTCTCATTGAAACCTTCCTGGTTGGATACCCTTCAGTTTGCATCCGTTGTCCCAGCTTTCCACCAACAGACAAGCATTCCAGTACTTCCTTTATCTCCAAAGTTTACCTAGATAGAAATGAAAGTGGTTTTTGGCTTTTCAGGTCAAAAGGTATTGGAAAAAGTACAGTAACGTACGAAAATATGATTTTTTTTTTTAACAGGTCTAGAGGCCGAGACAAAGACATAGACCGACACAAATAGAGACAAACAGAGAGAGAGGGAAAGAGAGAGAGAACCAAAGAGGCCGAACCTCTCTGTGAAACCAGAAAAAATAAAAATCTTGAAGTTCACTCAAGAATCATAATGATATGGAATTGGGTGAACAAAATTCCTTCAATTCGCATGTAAAGTAAATCGCGGGGGACACACGGCGGGGAAGGGGAGATGGGGAGGAGAGAAAGAAAGAGGTGGGAAGAAGGTAGAGGAAAGAGAGGAGGGGAGAGGAGGAGAGGAGAGTAAATCGGAGAAGAAAGGTATGAAGAAGAGAAGAATGAAGTGGACGGGAGGAGAAGGGAAAGATAGTAGAAAGAGGGAAAGAAAAGGAGATGAGGAGAAGGAAGGGGGAGGAAGAAAAGGAAGTGGGAGAAGAAGGGAGAAGAGAAGGGATGGGAGGAAAGGAGAGAATAGGGAAGGAGAATGGAATGGAGGGAAGAGGGAAGGAGAGAACGAGAAGTAAGGGGGAGGTATAGAAGGGAAAGGGTGGGTGGGGACAGGAAGATTCGTGAAGTATTGGTGCGGTTGGAGTAAGGAATGTTAAACTGGACTAAGTTTAGGTGGCAAAAGGATGGGAAGAAAGAAAAAAGGAGGAGTATAGAAGAAAAGAAGGAGAAAAGGGGGATAGAGTGGAGGAGAGAGGGGAAAGGGAGCTGAGTAGAGGGGAGAGAAGGAAAGTGGGGGGAAAGTTGAGGGAAGGGGACAGGAGGGGAAGATGTATAGAAGGAAAAATAAAAAAAGAGAGAGGCCTGAGAAGAAAAAAAATATGAAAACTTGTGAATGGAAGGTAATGTAAGGAAGGGAAGGGGAAAAGAGAAGAGAGAAAAAAAGAATACATGTGTAATGAGAACAGAAGAGAGGAAAATTGGGCGGGGGTATGAAAACTAGAAAAGGAAAGCTGGGGGAGAGGGGGGGAGATATGACGGAAAATGAGGTAAGGAGAGGGAAACAGACGAAATAAAACTGAAGGGTAAGGACGCAGGGAGTGATCGGGAATAGGGAGAGGAAAGGAAATTAAGAAAAACAGATGAGGCGGAAGGAAAAGGAAGGCGAGAGAAGGAAAGAGGAGGGGGGTAGTTGGAACGGTATTGAGTAAGCAATGCGAAGATGGGGTTGGGTCGGTGGCGGGTGGGAGTAAGCGTGACACGACCGGGGGTGGGGGAACGTTGCACGACTGTTGTTGAAGTAGGTTGTGAGGATGGGGGTTGGGGGTTGGGGGGGGAGTATGGGAACA
>NC_134792.1:17740064-17757564 GCF_046742065.1 Oratosquilla oratoria
CATTTACTCGCTTCTCTCAATCTACATTCTACCTCCACCTTCACTCCACCTTTTCCTGCCACATTTGCACCCAAGTATCTAAAACTATCCACTTCCTCCAGTCACTCTCCCTTAATGCTCACTTCCAGTCTACTGCTACTTTCACCCCTTGTACATCTCATCACCTTACTTTTACCCACATTTATCTTTAGCTTTCTTCTATCACATACTCTCCCAGTCTCTGTCACCAACTTCCTCAATATCTCCTCCGATCCTGCCACAAGCGCAGTGTCGTCATCAAACAACAGCTGGCTCACCTCCCACTTTTCTTCATTTTATTTAACCATCTCCAATCCCTGACCCACTACCCTTCATTTACCTCTCGCACTACCCCATCCATGTATAAGTTGAACAGCCAGGGCGACATAACGCATCCTTGACGAAGTCCCACCTTTACCTCGAACCACTCACTCTCTCCATTTCTAATCCTGACACAAGCCCTACTACTCTCATAAAAACTCTTGACAGCTCCTAGAAGCTTTCCTCCTATCCCATATATCTGCATAACCTCCCACAGTGCCTTTCTGTCTACCCTATCGTAAGCCTTTTCCAGATCCATAAAAGCCCAAAAAACATCCTTCCCCTTTCCTATAGCTTTCTCACATAATTGTCTTACCACAAAGATCTGATCTACACAACCTCTACCCGTCCTAAATCCACACTGTCCCTCACCAATTACTCCCTCTGTTCCTCTCCTAATCCTCTCAATCAAGATCCTCCCATAAGCCTTCCCAACTACACTTAACAAGCTAATCCCTCTCAAACTACTACATTCACACTTGTCCCCTTTTCCCTTGTAAAGTGGAACTATACAGGCACTCCTCCAGTCCTCCGGCACTCTACCCTCTCTCCAGCAAACATTAAATAACCTCACCAACCAGTCCACCATCACTGTACCTCCTTTTTTTTTTTTTAGACATTCTGCATGGTATCCATCCAGACCAGGTGCCTTACCTGCTTTCATCATCTTAACAACTGCCTTCACTTCATCCTTCTTTATTTCTCCTCCATTTTCCTCACTCATCACGGTCATTTTCTTAGCATTTCCCACTGCAACTATCTTTCCCTCCCTATCCTCCTTCACATTTAGCAACTCCCTAAAATATTCTGCCCATCTTCCCCTTACTGCCTTCTCTTCCATTATCATCTCTCCATCTGCACCTTTTACCTTTTCTTCTCTACTTGATTCGCCTCCTCTTCCTCTCTCTCTTAATTTCTTTCCAAAACATCTTTTTATTACTTTCAAATTTTTCTGTCATACTCATACCTCATTTCACATCTGCTCTCCTCTTTGCCTCCTTTACCTTTTGCTTTACTTCTCTTTTCTTTTCTTTGTACCTCTCATATGACTCCCTCGTCCTATTTTGTAATCAAACTGTGAAAGCTCGCTTCTTCTCTTCTACAACCTTCTTTGTTTCCTCATCCCACCATTCACTACCCTTCCTTCTATTTCCTCCTGTCCTTCTTGTTCCACACACTATCCTTGCACACTTTGTGACTCCCTTCTTGAATCATCCCCATTCCTCCTCCACACCTAACTCTACTCTATCCTTCACTCCCTCCCACTCCTTCTTCAGCTTCTTCTTGTACTCCTTCTCCTTTTCCTTTTCATTTAAAGAGTTCACTCTAAGCACCTCCCTACCTTTTGTCCCTTTCCTCTTTCTCCATCTATCCTCCACTCTCAACTTACCTTCCACCAAAATATGATCTGCTATTCCCCCGCCCTCTCCCCTTAGCACATGTACATCCTTAACTCTTCCTATCATAATCCTATTTACCACTACATAATCCATCAACGCTCTATCTACCACCCTTCCATCCACTACCCTCTTCCATGTTTACTTATGCTTATTGCGTTTTATGCCAACATATTCTTACTATGTTTCTATTACTTTTCCAATATATGTATTACTATCATATTGCCCCAACATCATCGCTCTTTCAGAGAGGGCAGGATTTCTTTATTTCATTCCTTTCCTTCATTATTTTTTTTCATTCTTTCTTCCATTCTTCCTTTTTCATTCTTTGTCATTTTCATTCATTTTTTATTCGCTTATTCGTTTCTTCATTTATTTGTATATTTATTCATTTATTCATTTATTCATTCACATATCAATCTACTTATTTTCTTCTATTCATCTATTTATTAATAAATTTGTTTATTTGTTAGTTGTTTATTTATTCATCTGTCATAGTGGAGATGGGTTAAACGCAACATTTTGTGTACGTGTATATAACTCGAGCATACAAATATATAAGAAAAGTTGCGCTCAACTTATATCTCTCCTGATGGGGCAGTTATTTAAGTCACTAACACTTGTCACGTGGCCGTACCACATTTTAATTTCTGCATGTTGGCCTCCTCGAGTCTCTCGATGTTGATGGCTTAGAATTAAAGTGTATTGTGGTTGATTATATATATATATATATATATACGCACACACACACACACACACATATATATATATATATATGTTGAGGTGTGAAGACAGAATGAGTGGTAGGGTGGTGAGTTTAAACGCCAAGAATCCGTTGAAGTTTTATTTCTGACGTTTCGTCCAACTAGGACTTCTTCAGAGTGTACACAAATAGAACAATGACAACTTATATACCCGCACAGCTCACCCCGTTCCCCCTCGGTCAATGCTGCTGCCATCTCTCTTTCGTCTTGCCTCATGGATGATTAGTCCGCTTGCTATCCTCGCCAGCTTGACGAAACCGTCCCGATGGTTGCTGCATGGGAGTGAGGTAATGTATGCTGCCTCAATTGTCCTCCTTTCCTTTCTATCGAGTCCAGTATGGAGCACCTCTGTTTTTTCCCAATCCGGCAAGTGGCCAAATTTGTCGATGTGTACCACTAAAGAGTTAGACGTCCGGTGGGCTTTGATGTCATTTTTGTGCTCAGTTGTCCGCTTGTGAATTCCTCTGCTAGTTTCGCCATAGTAACTAGCGGGGCAGGTTTTACAAGGAATTCTATAAATTAAACTGTTGTCTTCGTTTTTTTTTTTGTTTCTAATTTTATTTCTCAAAACGTCGCCAATTTTTACCCCCGTGCTTATTGCCAGTTTCAGACCTGCCTTGGTGAGACTTTGTTCCATGACGTTTGAGCACTTGGAGTTGGGAACGGACAGATACCCACGGTTCTCATCATTAGCCTCTTTTCCTTTGACACCCCTATTTCTTATTTGTAACGCCTTTTCCTTATTTCTATATAAAAAGCCTGCTGGGTAATATAATTTTTTGAAAATATTAAAAATGCAATTAATTTCCTCCTGGAGAAATTCCTCACTACATATCCTAAATGCTCTCAGAAAAAGCCTATAACGATTCCACTTTTTATTTTGTTGTGGTGTGCGGAGAAGAAATGCACGATGTCGTTTTTGTTTGTGCATTTTCTGTGGACTGAAAATGCTGTCTTGTTACCACGTCTCCATACTACTGTGTCTAGAAAGGCCAGATGGTTATCTTTCTCACGTTCCATTGTGAATTGGATGTCACGTACTATCTTGTTTAACTCTTGTAACTTAACATCCAAATCAGTATCTGCGGGTGCGACGACGAGTACATCATCCACATACCGCATCCAGGTGGAGTCTTGGCCCATTATTCCTATGAAATTGTCTTTCTCTAGTACCTCCATGTACAGAGAGGCTAACACGGCACTGAGAGGACTTCCCATAGCAAGCCCACGACACTGAATATATTCTTCGTTGTTGAAGATTAGAGGACCAAATTTTATACAAAGGGAAATTAGTTTTAAATAATCCTTCTTACCTACAGGCAAATCCTCGTCTTTTACGTCCTTGACTACCTCCTCAGCAGCTTTTAATGCCCCGTCAATAGAAACATTCGTAAAAAGGCTGGTTATATCATACGAAACCATGGTCTTATCTGATAGATCTACGTCCTTCAACCTGTCGATCAGGTCACTTGAGTTTTTAAGGTGGGCTTTGCTCAATGATCCTAGTCTGGCAGACAAGGGTTTGGCCAAGTATCGGGCCAATTTGTGTGGGGCACTGCGGATCCCGGATATGATAGGCCTCATGGGAATGTTGGGTTTGTGCGTTTTTGGTAGTCCACGCATACTGGGTGGTCTAGGAGTTTCTTCCAGTAACCCCACTAATTTCTTGCCTCTGTTTGATTTCATGAGTATACTCCTAGCTTCTTTCTTGAATTTTTCCCCTTCCCTTGTCGCGTAACCTATGGGTTTCTTAACATATGTTGTAGTGTCGCTTAGGAGCTCTAACATTTTATCGTGGTAGTCGACTTTATTCAAGATGACGATTCCTCCCCCCTTATCAGCACTCGTGATAACCAGATTTTCATTATTTCCTAAGTCTTCTAAGGCAACTCTATATCTTCTCGGTATGGCGTAATTGTTTGATGTCGCTAGCGCATGAAAACATGTAATAATGCCTTGTTTGAAGCCTTTTTCTATGTCACTGTCCTCCCATCTGTAGTTTTTAGTCACATAATCCGTAAAACTATTTTTGCTAACACCGATATCAAACTTGAAACCTAGAGAAAGGGCTTGTTTCTCTGTGTCTGTTAAGACATGGTCAGACAAATTCATTATGAGATCTTCTCTCCCTGTCCTATTCCATTCACTCAAATTACAGAGGCTAGTCAGCTTTTCTTCTAATCTATCACTTTGCACTGAATGTTCACGTTCTAATTTGCGTAGTAGAAAAGGTGGTAAACTTACATTGTTCAAGGTGTTTCTGAGTTCATCTATTGTGTTGCGTAATTCCTCACAAGCTTCTGATAAGTACAACCTTGCGCACTCACTAAATGGGATTCCTTTCTTCCTGAGTTGTTTGGGTGACTCTTTCGGTAGAACTTGCTCCTCTATGCAGTTTTTCAAGAATCTGCAGCGAAGTGTACAGCTGTCAATTCTCCTACGTGTACGAAACTCCATCCAAACAGATTCCGGCTGCTCACCACCACTCGACATGTTGAGGTGTGAAGACAGAATGAGTGGTAGGGTGGTGAGTTTAAACGCCAAGAATCCGTTGAAGTTTTATTTCTGACGTTTCGTCCAACTAGGACTTCTTCAGAGTGTACACAAATAGAACAATGACAACTTATATACCCGCACAGCTCACCCCGTTCCCCCTCGGTCAATGCTGCTGCCATCTCTCTTTCGTCTTGCCTCATGGATGATTAGTCCGCTTGCTATCCTCGCCAGCTTGACGAAACCGTCCCGATGGTTGCTGCATGGGAGTGAGGTAATGTATGCTGCCTCAATTGTCCTCCTTTCCTTTCTATCGAGTCCAGTATGGAGCACCTCTGTTTTTTCCCAATCCGGCAAGTGGCCAAATTTGTCGATGTGTACCACTAAAGAGTTAGACGTCCGGTGGGCTTTGATGTCATTTTTGTGCTCAGATGGGAGGACAGTGACATAGAAAAAGGCTTCAAACAAGGCATTATTACATGTTTTCATGCGCTAGCGACATCAAACAATTACGCCATACCGAGAAGATATAGAGTTGCCTTAGAAGACTTAGGAAATAATGAAAATCTGGTTATCACGAGTGCTGATAAGGGGGGAGGAATCGTCATCTTGAATAAAGTCGACTACCACGATAAAATGTTAGAGCTCCTAAGCGACACTACAACATATGTTAAGAAACCCATAGGTTACGCGACAAGGGAAGGGGAAAAATTCAAGAAAGAAGCTAGGAGTATACTCATGAAATCAAACAGAGGCAAGAAATTAGTGGGGTTACTGGAAGAAACTCCTAGACCACCCATTATGCTTGGACTACCAAAAACGCACAAACCCAACATTCCCATGAGGCCTATCATATCCGGGATCCGCAGTGCCCCACACAAATTGGCCCGATACTTGGCCAAACCCTTGTCTGCCAGATTAGGATCATTGAGCAAAGCCCACCTTAAAAACTCAAGTGACCTGATCGACAGGTTGAAGGACGTAGATCTATCAGATAAGACCATGGTTTCGTATGATATAACCAGCCTTTTTACGAATGTTTCTATTGACGGGGCATTAAAAGCTGCTGAGGAGGTAGTCAAGGACGTAAAAGACGAGGATTTGCCTGTAGGTAAGAAGGATTATTTAAAACTAATTTCCCTTTGTATAAAATTTGGTCCTCTAATCTTCAACAACGAAGAATATATTCAGTGTCGTGGGCTTGCTATGGGAAGTCCTCTCAGTGCCGTGTTAGCCTCTCTGTACATGGAGGTACTAGAGAAAGACAATTTCATAGGAATAATGGGCCAAGACTCCACCTGGATGCGGTATGTGGATGATGTACTCGTCGTCGCACCCGCAGATACTGATTTGGATGTTAAGTTACAAGAGTTAAACAAGATAGTACGTGACATCCAATTCACAATGGAACGTGAGAAAGATAACCATCTGGCCTTTCTAGACACAGTAGTATGGAGACGTGGTAACAAGACAGCATTTTCAGTCCACAGAAAATGCACAAACAAAAACGACATCGTGCATTTCTTCTCCGCACACCACAACAAAATAAAAAGTGGAATCGTTATAGGCTTTTTCCTGAGAGCATTTAGGATATGTAGTGAGGAATTTCTCCAGGAGGAAATTAATTGCATTTTTAATATTTTCAAAAAATTATATTACCCAGCAGGCTTTTTATATAAAAATAAGGAAAAGGCGTTACAGATAAGAAATAGGGGTGTCAAAGGAAAAGAGGCTAATGATGAGAACCGTGGGTATCTGTCCGTTCCCAACTCCAAGTGCTCAAACGGCATGGAACAAAATCTCACCAAGGCAGGCCTGAAACTCGCATTCAGCACGGGGGTAAAAATTGGCGACGTTGTGAGAAATAAAATTAGAAACAAAATAGAAAACGAAGACAACAGTTTAATTTATAGAATTCCTTGTAAAACCTGCCCCGCTAGTTACTATGGCGAAACTAGCAGAGGAATTCACAAGCGGACAACTGAGCACAAAAATGACATCAAAGCCCACCGGACGTCTAACTCTTTAGTGGTACACATCGACAAATTTGGCCACTTGCCGGATTGGGAAAAAACAGAGGTGCTCCATACTGGACTCGATAGAAAGGAAAGGAGGACAATTGAGGCAGCATACATTACCTCACTCCCATGCAGCAACCATCGGGACGGTTTCGTCAAGCTGGCGAGGATAGCAAGCGGACTAATCATCCATGAGGCAAGACGAAAGAGAGATGGCAGCAGCATTGACCGAGGGGGAACGGGGTGAGCTGTGCGGGTATATAAGTTGTCATTGTTCTATTTGTGTACACTCTGAAGAAGTCCTAGTTGGACGAAACGTCAGAAATAAAACTTCAACGGATTCTTGGCGTTTAAACTCACCACCCTACCACTCATATATATATATATATATATATGTGTGTGTGTGTGTGTGTGTGTGTGTGTGTGTGTGTGTGTGTGTGTGTGTGTGTGTGTGTGTGTGTGTGTGTGTGTGTGTGTGTGTGTGTTTGTGTGTGTGTGTGTGTGTGTGTGTGTGTGTGTGTGTGTGTGTGTGTGTGTGTGTGTGTGTGTGTGTGTGTGTGTTTGTGTGTGTGTGTGTGTTTGTGTGTGTGCGTGTGTGTGTGTGTGTGTGTGTGTGTGTGTGTGTGTGTGTGTGTGTGTGTGTGTGTGTGTGTGTGTGTGTGTGTGTGTGTGTGTGTGTGTGTGTGTGTGTGTGTGTGTGTGTGTGAAAAAGAGTACAGCTTATGTTAGAAAACAAATAAAAGAAGGTAGGTAGAAGGGAAAGACAAACAGAGAGAGAAAGATATATAGTTTGACATGTAACGCAGAGCAAAATATGGAGATGTAGAGACAGGTAGGTAGGGAGGCTGGGAGGCAGGTAGGTACATAGACAGATAGATGAACAGGTAGGCAGACAGATAGGCAAATGCGCAGAACGACAGTCAGATGGACAGACAGAGAGAAAGAGACAGGCAGATAGACACCCAGAAAAACAGGCATAAAGAGAATTGAAAAATGCCACTGATAGGATTAATTGGGTGATATCGACAGAGGAGCGTACGAGACCCTGATTCTTTATTTTTATTCATTTATTTATTTGTTTAGCAAATTACTCGAGCTTGCAAAGTGTGTATTATAGGTCCTGCCATTGCTATTTCAGTCTACAATTTTTAAACATAATTTTACGTTTCTGCTTTGAAAAATAATGGGGGAATGGCAATCAGATTAAAGAAACTGTGAATTTAAGTATCTTTTATATTATCAGCCTTCATGGGTATTGCAAATAAGAAATAATGTTCTTGAGTCGCGATGAGGTGGTGTATGCATCAAAGTATGTCAATGTCTTTCAGGCGTGAGCCAGTGCAGCTTCAACATGCTGACCTTGGTTTTGGCCCCTACCACATTGGGAAAACTGTCAGCACTTAAGCCATATTGATAGTAACACTTTCACTCGTTCACATAAATTTTTCCAGGAATCAACCACTTTCTTGTACATTATTTTCTAACTTCCTTAATTGGCGTTCTTCTAACGCTATTATTATATTTATAGCTTGGAAATGTCGTGTCATGGTGACAAATATATTTGATTATCCGCCTTAGCATTCATAGTAACACTACAAAACGAACCAATCCAAAGACTGAATGTATAACACAAGGAGTGTGATTGTATTCGATTAGTTTACATTGACCACAGAGCACAGGATTATGACACAATCTGAACGTATAATGTAACACTTGTGATCACGGTCATGGCCACCGACCTAGCTTCCATGATCCAAAGTTGCATGCCATGTTTTTTTAACCCACGTGACGTCGTGTTAAGAACTGATCAATTTGGGCATGCTTCCTGTTCTCTTGTGAGTAGACTTTTAACTCCTTTGATACAAAGAGGGTGTAATAGAGATAAAAAAGAGAATAATGGAGGAAGTAAGAATAAAACAGTGTCACGTGTTATGAAAATACTTAATCGAGATAGATCTCACTGAAGGGGTGTCTTAAAATTTTTATAAGGTAGCCTGGCGGTAGCCAGAATGAAAATTAAAGCTCTACATAGTAAGAATGGGTTACAGTTATTGGATAATGTGGTTATGATACTTAAATAAATAAATTTCAACATGTGTCTTGACCTAATGACTCAAGTGAACTAGCCCGACTACATTACAGTGTAGAAATTTCTTCTTACAAAGCAATATTGCTGATACACGAACCTGACTCAAGGTTATATGCATTTTTCTTATTTGTTGATACGTTGATACAATTTTGTATGAAAAAACACTTTCAGTATTGGAGAACAACTTTATACAGAAATAAATTGGATACTCACTAATGGAATATATAATTCTGTCGTATCACTGGTAAATTTTGAGTGTCCACAATGATATCCAGGAAAGGATACAACAAACTCGTAAGCCATCAGTCTGTTAACAAATTCATGGTCAGGGTTGCTCTCAATCTTGATCCTTTTCTTGAAAAGATTCTTGCTTAAAAAAAACTGATAGGTTCTGACACTACATTGGAAATCGATCAAAATGTCCATAAACACATAACATAGTTTGTTATTAGATGTAGCTCCTGCTCTTCCTAACTCCCGTCCGATATATCCTTATCAACGTCAAGAATAAAATCAACACCGCAGCAGCAGCACCAGCCTACAGGCAGCAACAACAATAACGACACTAGACCACCGCGATCTGACGCATTGCAGACCTACATCTTACATTTGGGTTACTGTTGAACGTCACCAACAGCCGTCTGGTCTACACAACAGCTCCCGCCTCGACTACCCTCCAAACCGTATCGCCATCGACACTAGACATCCCACGCTCAACACTCACCGAAGCCATCTGGGGCAACCTTATCATGTCTCTAGCAGAGATGGCTCAACTCGACTCCACTGCAAACCGCATCGCAATTAACCACGGCTACCGCCATCGACGCTAGATAATCCCACGCCCAACGTTCATCGAGCCATCTGGGGGAACCTCAACATGTCTCCAGCTGAGATGACCAGTGGTCATCCCCTCGCATGCGGAATGCCCTCTTAAGCCAAGACCATTTTAAGAGGGGAGTATTGTACAAACCGCGACAACAACGTGGCATGAAGCGCACGTTGTCGCCCACTTGGCTAGACCTGACGCTCCTATGACAGTGCGACCTTGCTTGACCCGACCTAACCTAATCCAGTGCAATTATGTAATTACACACCACGGGTGACTACCCGCGCCGTATGTATATCAGCTCCTGGCCGCATGTAAAATCAGTTCACTTTTACTTTGCAATAAAGGAGACGAACTCACTAAAACCCCTTTCTCTTCTCACAGTAGCATCGCTACACTGGTAATCCCGAAGTGACGACCATGGACCCGTCTCTCGTTGCTGCTGCACCCACCACCGTTCCAAGATATTGTTTATAACCGGAGTGAATTTGAAGACGCTAGACGAAAGAGATAACTTTAGATATTTTGCATTTACTTTCAGAAATCCTCTCGTTTAAAAATCAATATTGCTGGGAGGGAAAGAAATCTTATATGGGCATTTGCTTATGTACATCTTTATCCTTTATAAAAAAAGTGTATAAAATCCTAGTGACATATATAATCATACTAAAGGAAGTACAATGATGCACATGTGTAGAGTTGAAAATAAGATAATTTTGCAATGGAATAATGAAGAAAGATCTCCCTATAAATATTATTTATTCCTTTTTACCTTTTATTTTCAACCAATAAAGGCGGCTGTGTTTTATCTTGGACAATGCATCCATACTTACCAACGCCAAAAAAGCAGTGTGGTTATACACACATCTTTGTCTTCTTCATGCTATCTTTCTTCCTCCACCGTTTCTTAATTTTGTTCTTTTCCTTCTTTCTAAATTCAGGTGGTTACACACTTTCTCCCTCGCTAAATCTCTTCCTCCATCTTTTCTTAATTTTGTTCATTTCCTTCTTTCTATATTCAGATTACACATTTCCTTCCTCGCTAAATCTCTTCAGCACATTTCTATTCAATATTTTTATTTATTTTTCCTTTATCAGTTTTTTACAACATTTTCTTGTTCACTGGACATGCTGGTCTAAAATGAGCTGTTACATATGCACAAAATCAATATATACTATATGGTTTCAATTTGCAATGTATGATTTTTAGTATACGATGGCGCTCAAAGTAAACGATTTAGATGTATTTAACATAGTACATTTTTCTACTAACCATAAATAGATGTAATAACTTTGTAGTATATTTTCCTTTTCACTAGTTTCATATGAAACCTTCCGTTACCCCAAACTATGTATTATCTTTATATATGACTATTTTTCTTTACAAGTACCTTTTTCCTTTTCCTCGATAATCCTTATCTTCACATTAGTCAACTTCTTCATCTATGCAATCCTATATCTTCCGCAAGACCAACTAACTTCTTGTACCTTTATTAGTCTTCAAAAACATCTGCATATCTTTCTACATCACAATTCATTTACATGAAAAATCTATCTTACAGTGAAATATAAATACCTCATTGTGACTTCCATATTTGCCAACATAACATTTCATTAGCTTTGAAACAACATTGATTAGCATTCGGTCAATATTTCTTAAATTTCAAAAATATGCCCACAAAAATGCTTAACAACCCAGAAAATAGTACACATGAAAAGTAAAACAGATAATACCAAATAGATAAAACGGAAAATTCGATTTCTTATACAAGTAATGCCTTTCGGGTGTCATACCACCCGAGTAAATTACCACCCTGTTTAAGGTAATTTTCTATATACAATATTTTCTTAATCTGCTCCCTAGTAAATCGTAAATTTTAATCTTCATTAACATCACTTTAACCATTTCAACACCTATAGAAAGTTGTACCCGATTTATAAGAGCCTTTGGACAGCATAAGTTTGAAAACTATCTTTAATTAACTTTTGTGGGATGAAGAGGAAAAGCAGAATAAAAAGAAAATATCGTCAAAGCCAAACGATCTCATTCAACCTTCAGAATTCTCTGCTGATAGAGTATTAATCTTTACTTCATCAATGCCACCACTCTTGTGTCCAATGCTGACTACGTCTACCCACCCTCAGGAACCTCTCTATTACCACTATCTCTCACCAGGTTCATTGTCTATTTTCCAGAATCTGCTCATCATATTTTCTAAATACTTACCCTTGCAGCTTCACTCAGTGGTATTGCAGAGTTGAACGAAGCTATAACAGAAGGTAAAATAGAAAAGAATAATTCGATGCAAAAGGGGCTGATCGAGATCAAATTTCTTACGACGATGAATAGAATAACCAAATGGAAAGAAAAGTTAAAAGAAAGTTGCCACGAGGTGCAGAGGAGACTGATTTTAAATCTGACATTTTTTTCTCAATAAATAATTCCATCCCGCCTTAACTTTCTACACAAGCACCAGGGTAAAGGAAATAAAAATAATCTACAAGGATTTGTGCAAAACTTAAAAAAAAAAAAAGGGGGAGGGGAGGAGACCTCACAATCTGAATTCGATGGTAGAGGAATTTTGTTATATTACTTCGCTTTCCAAAAACTCATTCAACTTCTTCACTACACTCAGGATCAGCTGACAGTACTTCAACCTCAGTACGCTAACAATCTGGCTAATTCCAGACAATTCTAATCAACTGAAGTGTGCCCTTGGGATGAAATAGATTTTTGATAGATCTCGTATCTTGAAGAAAATCGACTGTAACAAAATTTATTGAATAAACAAGTAGAAAAACAAATAATTAAATGAATTATATATAGTTATATATACAGATATATAAGTACATAACTACATAAATATTGGGATATACAAATATATAAATATAAAAATATTTGATATATAAATATATAAATGAATAGATATATAAATGTAGGAATAAACAAAGAACATCCTTAATGTACTTACTATATAAAACTTTCCCTAATCAATTATCTTATTTTCTAATTGATATATAAATGAAATAATGAATGTAATAAATACATTGAATTAATAAAAAATAAAACGAAACCCAAATTAATAGAAATATGAAATAAATAAATATAATCAAATATAGAAAATAAGTTATAAGCAAATTAACAGACAAATGCCATAGATAAGAACATTTAAGTAAATAAATAAGAAATAGATAATTAAATGATGAAAAGCAAGTTGATGAATATACACCTATGCAATAAATGAGTGAAAATAGCTACATTTACATAAAAATAGAATACAAGATAGTTTAATTTGATTGGATTCTTCCGGGTTTTTCTTACACTTCTTCTTTACCCTTGATAACCTGTTTGAACTCCACTTCAGGCATTTCCTCCATCAGTCTCCTCTTCTCTTTTCTTTGCCTTTTCTTTCCTTTTTTATCGTACATCCCCTTCGTTTTTTCATAACCTCACGCTCAAAGAACCACACGATCCGTTGCAACCCAAAAGGCAAATACATGTCTCCCATAGGATTCCACAGTAGCCGAATAGTCTTGACTTTACTGTGTTATGTTACATTGTAATAATCTTCATTAAGCTTACCAAAGCCTCAGGCTATGTTAGTTTCATTTACTCTCTTTTACATATACATTTAATCTTCGCTTTGTCATATTAAAGTGACTTTTGTTCATATAATTATTACTACTGTTATTCATTTCATTATAGTATTAGTACTCTGGTGACAGGCATCATGACTTGTGTGAATGGCTTAATCAATGCAGCAGCATTAGATATCATTACTATCATATTTCTTCTACTTCATTATTGTCGTGGTTATAAATCTATCGTGATTAATGCGAATCCTCAGTATCACAGAAATGCTATCATCATTCGTTGTATTATAGTAATTTTCTTCCTTATTTGTCTTACAACAATTTTAATAATTATAATTATCATCAGCATTATCTTAATTTTCAATATTTAATACTACTTTTCACTTTTATTAATGTCGCTTATTGCATAATTAGTTGTTAATTATATTTTCATCATCCGAGAAAAATGCTACTAAAATCATTGGAATCAAAATCATGATCTATTAGAAATTAATTCACTGTGACAAATACAATTATGTTAAAATTGGAATCTATATACATATAATTATACAATGCCATCAGCACTTCAACTGAATTTTGTTTTTACAAATTGGTCTTCTCTAACAATAATTTCAGTCATCAGTATTACATTAATTTTCCCGTATCCACTGACGAAACTTTTCATCTTGGCAAATTGTAATTAATTTGATCATTATAATTATTTCTATCATTAACACTCTTTCCAGAACAACAACTATCACCACCACCACCACTGATGTCACCACCACTACCGACACAGCCAAAATCAACACCACAGTCACCACCATTGCCACCACCCCCTCCACTGCCAAAGCCACGCCACCACTACCACAAATACCACCACAGTGTGTGAGAGTCTGTTTGATTCTTTACGGTCTTTGATCGAAACCTGGACTCGTGATAGACAGGTATTACCCTCCCGGATGAGAACTCTGTACTCATATATTGTCCGATCTATGGGTATTGCTGCAACCTTACACACAGACACACACGCACGCACACACAAAAGAACAGACACACACCGACATACACAAACACACACATCAAACGCAAACACCCGCGCGCGCACGCACGCACACACACACACACACACACACACACACACACACACACACACACACACACACACACACACACACACACACACACACACACACACACACACACACACACACACACACACACACACACACACACACACACACACACACACACACACACAAACACACGCACACGCACACGCACACACACACACACACACACACACACACACACACACACACACACACACACACACACACACACACACACATATACACACACGCACACGTATAAGCACACGCACACACACATAGACACACGCGCGCGCGGACACACACACACACACACACGCGCGCTGACACACACACACACACACACACACACACACACACACACACACACACACACACACACACACACACACACACACACACACACACACACACACACACACACACAAGTCTGGAGCAATCACACCATCAAGTCATTTGTGTAAGAATGTGTGTGTGTGTGTGTGTGTGTGTGTGTGTGTGTGTGTGTGTGTGTGTGTGTGTGTGTGTGTGTGTGTGTGTGTGTGTGTGTGTGTGTGTGTGTGTGTGTGTGTGTGTGTGTGTGTGTGTGTGTGTGTGTGTGTGTGTGTGTGTGTGTGTGTGTGTGTGTGTGTGTGTGTGTGTGTGTGTGTGTGTGTGTGTGTGTGTGTGTGTGTGTGTGTGTGTGTGTGTGTGTGTGTGTGTGTGTGTGTGTGTGTGTGTGTGTGTGTGTTTACCTAGTTGTATTTACCTAGTTGTATCTTGCGGGAAGGGGAGCTATGCTCGTGGCGTTCTGTCTTTGTATCTCGCAGTGTCTAGTTTGATTTTAAACTCATGAATGGTTTTTGCGTATACTTTTTCATTGTCCAGTTTGTTCCAAGTGTCCACTACTCTATGTGTAAAGCTGCTTTTCTTCAGTTCTTTTCTGTAGCTATTTTTTTCTTTCCATATCCTCTTGTGTTTCTCTTGTCCCAGTTTAGTAAGTCCTCTCTATCGAGTATCTCTGTGCCTTTCATGATTCTGTAGATGGTCACCTCTCTCTCTTCTTTACTCCAGCGTCCGTAACTCCAGTTTAGCCAATCTCTCCTCATATGATAGGTTCGCAAGTGCAATTGCCATTTTTGTTGCTGCTCTCTGGATTCTTTCTATTTTCTTTATATTCTTTTTGGTACTGGGTGACCACAATGTCGCCGCACATTCTAGTCTAGGGCTTATCAATGTAACCAAATTCTTTTTTATCATGTCTTCGTCCAAGTATGAAAATGCGACTTTCATTGATCTTATCAAGTTGTATGGCTCCCCGATAATTTTGTTAATCTGTTTGTCATAGGACATGTCGTTTGTGATAATTACCCTCAAATCTTTTTCGGATCTTACCTTCTTTACCTCCTTGGTTTCAATTGTATATTTTCCTGATATTCTGTTTTTGCTTTTCCCAAACTCCATTATGCTACACTTCTTAGTATCAAAGTCCACTTCCCATTTCTGACTCCAGTTCCATACCTTATTCAGGTCTTCCAGCAGTGCTTCACAGTCCTTATCAGTTTCTACTTTCCTTAACAGTTTAGCGTCGTCTGTAAAGAAGTTCATGTAACATTTCACATCCTCATCCATGTCATCCACATAAATAGCAAACATTATTGGTGCCAATACAGATCCTTGCGTTACTCCACTGATCACCTCTTTCCAATCTGTGTGTGTGTGTGTGTGTGTGTGTGTGTGTGTGTGTGTGTGTGTGTGTGTGTGTGTGTGTATGTATTCACTTGGTCTTTGGATCACGTGTTGGACTCGTGATCGACAGCTATTTCACTCCTGGAAGAGAGCTCAGAGCTCGTAGGTCCGATCTATGGGTAATGCTATGACCTTGCACACACACACACACACCCAACTCCCCGCCCACGAGAGTCAGAGTAACGACCCGAAGCGCAGCGGTACCGAAATAATTTCGGCCCTGGGCAGGATTCGAACCATGAGCTGCGGGCCACTATTGTGGCAGCTCAGTGCTCTACCAACTACGCCACCAAGTACTCCACTGATCACCTCTTTCCAATGTGTGTGTGTGTGTGTGTGTGTGTGTGTGTGTGTGTGTGTGTGTGTGTGTGTGTGTGTGTGTGTGTGTGTGTGTGTGTGTGTGTGTGTGTGCGCGCGCGCTTGTACGTACATTTCTGTTATAACTTTTATTACCCAAGAGCTGGCAAATATTCAGATATGTCTATCCAACTGTTATTTAATACCATCTCATATTTACACATCTTTTCATTATTATATAGATATATAATATCTGCTCTGACTAGAAAAAATACACCAACCCACTCATATGCATTGGGAACTGAGAAATCCCTAGAAGGGCAGTAAGTTACAATATGTATATATATATATATATATATATATTTTTTTTTTTCTTTACCGACATTGGGTCACCTCCTCTTAGCCACGGCTGTCGGGAATCATCACAGCAAGATTATCCACTGAGCTACCAAGCAGTTACTGATTTGATATATATATTTTTGCTGTTGAAATGTTATCGTGCGTTTTATTCTTATAAGTTATTATACAAATATTTATATGTATATACCACAAAAATCATAGCTATAGTTACCATTCTAGATTCTATAGAAATTTTTACACATGTCAAAGATTTAGAAATTTTCTGAAAATGGTTACATTGTATTCTTTCCTATCTTTAGAATGTTCGTAATATAACTACTCCATAAGCCTAAAATGAAAATCCGCTATCATCCATGAAGATTACCATGTGTATTTTGGTAGAAAATATTATCAACCTATGTTTATTTTCACTTGTTTTCATAATCGGAAATAAATGCAGCTATCGTTTCTCTTTACGTCAGCCATATATTTGTAATTCTTTCCACTGATTTTTCTCCATCACTA
>NC_134792.1:17762564-17765064 GCF_046742065.1 Oratosquilla oratoria
GAGAATACTGAAAATATTTTAATTTATTCATGAACAGCTCCGCATGGACTGTAAGTTTTCTACGCAGTGATAATAAAATGCTTTACTGATCTGGTGTTGTCTTATTTTCGTTTATGGATGGTAGAATGTAAAGGGATTTTTTTAAAGTAGAAACAAATTGTATCATTTTCTAATTCCACTGCAGTAAGTGAATATTGAAACGACTTATGTTGTAGTGGATCCTACGACGTTAGGTAGAAAATTAATCAGACCCTCGGTGTCAAAATTATAACATTACTCAAAAACTACGCGCAGAAAAAAAAACAGACATAGATGGACTGATGCACAGATATACACAGACACACAAACCACAAATAGTAATATAAATTAAACAACTTATCTGTTTGCTTCTTTTTTCTATTTATCTCTCTCTCCATATACTATCTTATCTATTACTTGTTTATTTCATTAATATCCTTATGCAGTTGTCAACAATTAATTATCAACCAACCAATTAATGTAAATATTTGTTTATGTATGAGTAAGATCTCTCATTTTTGGCGAATTAAGAATATTACGTAAATATAACGTAGTACATACATACATATACCAAAAGCTTTTTCCCCCTTACAAGGGAGGTAGCCAAAAAGAAAAAGGCATAAAAACCATTCCCACCCATTCCATTCCTGAATACACTCCACTTCCCTCCACCCTCCCTCTCATCTTGGCACCTCCTGGATGACGGGTCATCCCTGCATCTTGTCCACTACCCTGGGTCAGAGGCAGTGTCGCAAGACACAGCACATCCACAGCAAGGCCACTTCATTAAATCGGCGACCCCCCCTTCTCCGTCCCCTCATGCAGAAAAGGAGAAGACGCGGAGAAATTCCTTCGGGCTGCGTCAAATTTTGCTCACACATACTACCTCACCCCCATCCCCCCACCCATTCCACCTCATGCATCCCAACATCATCCATATACAACCATTCTCCACTCACCCCTGTCTTCTGTACTCTTCCGTCTTTCCTCAACAGACACTCCCCTCTTTCCCAAAGCCCCTTTCACCCCATTCATCCATCTCATCCTAGATCGCCCCCTCATGTTCACTCCCCCCACATCTGCCTTCCATACCTCTTTTATTAGTCTTTCTTCACTCATTCTTTCCATTTGTCCAAACCATCCCTGTACTCTTTCATCCACCCTATCTCCCAACTCCCTTAACACCATTGTTTTCCTCCTTACCTCCCCATTTCTTACTCTATTCAGCCTAGTAACCCCCATCATACTTCTCAGACACCTCATCTCAAACACATTCAAACTCCTTTCTTCCTCTATTATGTTCCATGTTTCTGCCCCATACAGTGGTGTTGGTACAATCACTCCTTCATACAATCTCCTCTTAGCCTCCATTATCAAATGTCTATTCCTCATTACACTTTTTAATTCACCAAGGCATTTACTCGCTTCTCTCAATCTACATTCTACCTCCACCTCTACTCCACCCTTTCCTGCCTGTATCTAAACTATCCACTTCCTCCAGTCGCTCTCTCTTAATGCTCACTTCCAGTCTGCTGCCATTTTATCCCCTTGTACATCTCATTATCTTACTTTTACCCAACTTTCTTCTATCACACACTCTCCCAAACTCTGTCACTAACTTCCTCAATCCCTCCTCTGATCCTGCTACAAGCGCAGTGTCGTCCGCAAACAACAGCTGCCTCACATCCCACTTTTCTCCATATCTCCAATCCCTGACCCACCCCCCTTGCATTTACTTCTCGCACCACCCCATTCATGTATAAGTTGAAGAGCCAGGGTGACATAACACATCCTTGACGAAGTCCCACCTTTACCTCGAACCACTCACTCTCTCCATTATTAATCCTGACACAAGCTCTACTACTCTCGTAAAAACTCTTGACAGCTCCTAGAAGCTTTCCTCCTATCCCGTATATCTGCAAAACGTAGTGTTATGTTATATTTACCTTTGAACTGCGTAATCATGTAATTAAGGGGTCTGATTATTGCTTATCTTCAGTGAAATGTTTGATATTGATATTCGCAACAAGGTTACATAAGATAGTTTCTGCAAACAATCAAAATTAGCGTTTTTGTATACCTTCTACAATACCTTTCTATATCATATATTCCGTCTAAAAATTTATTTTGTTAATGACGACTATTGTGTCTGCATGTTAACATGCGTCCACTACTATAGGAACTGTTAAGGAGCGTCCCCACAGACCAGATCTACATATTTCTGTTAGAGTTGAAAATCTTTACTCATAAAGGAACAATAATACTTTTGTACTGCTGTTGTCCCTCTTTTGTGCTGTTCCTTAATACTGTCCTTTACCCAATCTATGAGATTACCTCTTCCTGATTCCCCTGTGGTTAGAGAAAGTAATTCTTCCACGTTGTTCTCATGCGTGTTGTAGAAAGTGACTAAATAGAACAGTATGTGGGGACTAGGGATCCTCCACTCTGCATTTTCCTCCTACGAAAAGCCAAGGCGTAAGAG
>NC_134792.1:17770064-17772564 GCF_046742065.1 Oratosquilla oratoria
TAACGTGACCCCACTTCACCACTACCTCTATTGCCCTTTATCACTTATAGGTTTAAAAGAAATTAATTCAACCCAAGAAAATCGCTCGGTATTAAAAAAGACTTGAACTAGGAATACCATCGTAACTGATATGTATTTGTAATAATATTTTTTTCTTACTTTGTTCTATGGTCAGTACTTTATTAAAAAAAAAATCGAGGAGGCAATTATTCACTTATACTTTTCTATATATTTCATGAAATGAAGGAGTAATTATTTCCACAGTTTCGTTTCACAAAGGTTTGCATCCAAAATTCTCCCCAGTTTTCATAATAAATTTTCATGTTTTCTTTGGTGTAAATCTTGTTTGTCAATATAGACAGGAAATAGATGAATGTGCTTGCAAAACTTAGAGAAAAATAACTTTCATATTAGTACAAGAAGAATATATATTGTATTTCTGGCACGAAAGACGAAAATCCTTGAAGATAAATTTCTGGGAAAGTAGTAGCGGTGTCAGGACGGGGACGGGGGTGAGTGAAATGTTTCATAGTCAAACGTATCTCTGGAATAAGTATAGGACTGGAGAAGAGATGTGTGAATAATATCACAAAAGGGAATCTGAAAGTATGGATATTAATTCATTAAGCATATGGAAGGTAGTGAGATATTCACTGAAATTTGAGAAGTATCTATTAGGATCTTGTTAAATTACTAGTCAAAAATAATTTTTCTTTAAAAACCAAATTTGGTGGGTTAACACCAATGAAGAACAGTGTAAAAGTAAACTTTGAGACAAAAAAAAAAAACACAGGAAAAGGTCTTTCAAAGTAATAAAGCTTTGTAGATGATTTATTTACCACAATACAACCTAGTTTCAGTTAGGAATAGCTATTTGCGTGGAACGTACAGCAAACCAGCATTCTTTCCTTTTTTCGTCAATAAATATCAGAAATTATGACTTTGAATAATGTGGACGAAAGACAAATATCCAAAGTGTTCACTAATTTTGGAGTAATATTAAAAGTATGAAAATATAAACACGATGATCATAACTTTCTTATGAGATCTACAGTACATCACAATATATATATATATATATATATATATTATATATGTATATATATATATATTTATATATATATTTATATATATATATACATATATATATATATATATATATATATATATATACGTATATATATGGATATATATACATATATATATATACATGAATATATATATATAAAGCAAAACTGCTCGGTTTTCTTTGTATCTTGATAATAATGCAGTTGTCCTTTAATAAAAAACGAAAAGATAGAAAATTTAGACATATAATTTTAAATTTACTTAAGTAGTGTCTGCTCATGCAGAAAAATTTAAACGAGTCACCAAGAAAGACAATCATTTGAAAGGAATGTAAAATCTTATCATTAAGATCATACTAATTAGCCATTATGCTCTTACAATATCGTTTCGATATAAATCTAATTGAAACCAAAGAATGTCTTTGTCCTTCTTTTTGTGCGCTATCGTGAAGATTAACAAGAAAAACTTACAAAGATACAAAATAAGATAAAGGAATATGCACTTATAAAAAGTGGTGTGATATTTGGTTTAAAAACAGTAAGTTAAACAATGAACAATGCTTGTTTCTAGCCTGGTTGGAATATTTGAGCAGTACTATAAGATACATCACTTAAGTACAGTAAATATTCATTTAGATACGTCTCAAAATAATAATGATAATATTGATCCTGACAATTCTAAGTGATAATCTCAAACATGCTGATGTAAGGACACACCAAAAATTCTCTTTAGGAACGCAACAAATGTGAAACAACTTGCCCTAAAAATCCTGCTCACATCAACGCATTTCTAGCCCGTTGTTAGTACGGGTTTCAAAATTTTAAAATGGCCGCCTTCGATGTATTTCTACCCTCCAGATCGGCAAGCTTCGGTCACACCAATACGTTTAGCCTCTACGTTACTTAGATATAATTGCACTCTGTCGTGTTAGAAATGCATGGGTCGAACTGATAGCGAGATAACATCGAGATAACACTACACGGTGTCAGAAAAACGAGATGTCAGACGCATCGACCGCCAAGACTCTCCAAAAATTTCAAAACTGCTTAGAATTTAGAACTTTCTGCCGCGTAGCCAGTTCGATGTTCCAAAACGAACTGACGAAGAAATGGTAGACATTAAAACGCATTACACGAAGCAGGATTGAACTAACAACGCATGTATCAAAACGATAACGAAGTCACCGTAGTAGCACCGAGTTGTTACCGTAGTGGCACCAAGCTGACCTGGCAATAGTGGAGCATTAAGGCCGCGGTATCTCTCCAATCCGTATCGAAACCGAAGTAACACCAATCTTGCATAGAAGTGAGAACGCAATGGAAATGCATACACCGTACTGACACAGAAGTTACACCGATCTGGAGGGTAGACACGCATCGAACGCAACTACTTTTAAAATTTACAACCCGTACTAGCACCAGGCTAGAACTGC
>NC_134792.1:17790064-17795064 GCF_046742065.1 Oratosquilla oratoria
ACAGCATATTCCAAATGTGGACGAACTAACGATTTATATAGCTTGTTAATGAGTGATAGACTTTTGAAATCAAAAGATCGCGCAATCAGTTCCAGAATCTTATTTGCTTTCTCAGAGGCTGCAATACACTACTTGGATGATTTGAGGTCGTTACTGATAATTACGCCGGGATCTTTTTCACTATCCACTTTTGTTAACGAATTTCCAAATAACTTGTAATCGTACTTACTGTTATTTTTACCTATGTGCATTACCTTGAATTTACTTCTGTTAAACTTCATTTGCCACTTTTCAGACCATTGCTGTAATTTATCTAAATCTTCTTGAATATCTAATTGGTTTAAGTGATCATTTGCCATTCCGCACAGTTTTGTATCATCAGCAAATTTGGAAACAGTAGATTTTAGTCCATGGTCTATATCATTTATATATACTATGAATAAAAGTGGCCCAAGAACGGAACCCTGAGGAACTCCTCTTGTAAAATATTTCCATCTAGAAGTTTTTCCATTTAAAACAAATCTCTGTTTTCGACCATTCAACCAATTACTAGTCCAACTTAATAGGGTACCACTTATTCCGTGTAAAGCTAATTTAGTAAGTAGTCTTTCGTGTGGGACGGTATCAAAAGCTTTTGCAAAGTCTAGATATATTAAATCTATATTGTTTCTTTTGTCCTAATTCGAGATAACTGTGTTGTAGAATTCGAGTAAGTTAGTCACGCAAGAACGTTTCCGTCTGAAACCATGCTGGCTATCATTTATCAAACGGTTACTTTCTAAATGATGTTCGATAGCATCTCTGATGATAGTTTCCATTATTTTTCCTACGATTGAAGTCAAACTTATAGGCCTATAGTTATTTGGTTTCTTTTTGTCACCTTTTTTGAATATGGGAGTAACGTTAGCTAGCTTCCATTCTCTTGGGACATCTCCGGATATGATGGATTTCTTGAAAATAATTTGTAATGGAACAACAATCTCATTTTTCATTTCCTTTAAGATTCTTGGATGCCAACCGTCAGGCCCTGGTGTTTTATTAACTTTGAGTTTATCTATACACCTTTTAATTTTTTCTTTTGTTATATTTACAGTAGTAAGTTTACCCTAGACTTTTCACATGTTTCAGTTTGGAGTTCACATTGAGGTATTTCGTTTACGAATACCGAGCTAAAATAATTGTTTAAAATATTACACATTCCTTCATTTCAATGTTCAAGTTGACCGTCAGCAGATAATAGTGGACCTATGTGATTCCTAACAACTTTTTTTTATCTCTAATGTAACTATATAATTCTTTGGGATTCTCTTTGGATTTATCAGCGATGTTCATTTCGTATTGTCGTTTTCTTTTTCTTATTATCTTTTTTAAATCTCTCTGTATTGATACATAACTTTCATAGTCATTAGATGCACCCGAGCACTTATATATCTTATAAGTCTGTCTCTTTTTAGCAATATTTTTTTTCAGTTTCTTTGTCGAGCCACTTTGGGCGAGCTTGATCTGGGGGACATCTGTCCTTAAAAGGAATGTAAGTATGAATCATCTCAGTGAGCGTATTTTGAAATATTTTCCACATCTGATCTACAGGTCTTTCGTTTGATTTTGCCTCCCAATCTGTAAGCTGAAGCTCCTGACGTAGTCCTATGAACTGAGCTTTACTGAATTCGGGTATTTTAGAAACACAAGTATCTATTCTAAAATATTTTAAGAGTTTGAATCTAATTAAGTTGTGATCGCTATTTGCAACTGTTTCAACGACTTCTACATCAGTTACCATGCTTTCGCGGCTAGTGATCAATAGATAGAGTAAGTTTCCATATCTAGTGGGCTGTTTTACATGCTGAATTAAGTAATTGTCACAAAGAAAATCAATCAAGCAATTACCTACATGGCCTTGTTCAAGGGTCATCCAATCAATGTCAGTAAAATTGAAATCACCCATTATCAATAAATCCCGGTTGCAGAAACTAGACAGTTCTTGAAATAACAGTTTGTCGTCTGCTAATGATAATGTCTTTGGCCTATTCATTACACTTACATTCATTTTTTGTCCATTTGTTTGGGTTAACTCAACCCACAAACTATCATATGCATCCTATTTCATTTTCTCTAAAACACAAGCATGAACATTGTTTTTAACGTACAACAGAACACCCCCACCTTTCTTGTGGTTTCTATCCTGATGAAAGTGTTTAAATCCCGCAATATTAAATTCAGCTTCGAACTCTGTACCATTTAACCATGTCTCGGTTATTCATATCATATCGAGATTTTCCCTTTTGACATACGCCTGTATTTCTTGAAATTTGTTCCTAATACTACGAGCATTAAAGTACATGGTTTTCAATATCATGTCTTACATTATCATTTTACTTTTTATTTATACCTTGCTCTATATTATTATTTGGTCATTCATTGACATTCAGTGCCTCATTAACATTTCTCCCATCAAAATTAACATTTCCCCCATCACGGACATCTGGTCGATCACCATCATCCGATCTCTTTTGTACACTTTGTCCCCCTACGTCACCGTGATTCACGCCGGCCTCCCGTCGTTCATTGACATTATGTCCGGCATACCTTCCTAGAATTATATTTTATCCTCCAGTGACATTATATCTTACCGTGATATTTTTTCCTCCACTATAATTACATCCCATCGTGATCTTTTGTCTTCCACTGTCATTACATCCCAACGTGATATTTTGGCCTTCGTTGACATTCTGTCCGGTATCCCTTCCTAAATTTATATTTTGTCCTCCACTGACATTATATCCTACCGTGATATTTTCTCCTCCATTATCATTACATCCTATCATGATATTTTGTCCTCCATTATCATTATTTCCAATCGTGATCTTATGTCCTCTACTGTCATTACATCCCATCGTGACATTTTGTCCTTTGACATTACATCCTAATGTAACATTTCGTCCTCTACTGACATTATATCCTAAAATTATATTTTGTCCTATACTAGCACATTGTTCTACATTAATGCTATACTCTACACTGTTTTCCCAAGTACATTCTATTTCCCCTTCCCTTTGGGCTTCTATCCCAAAAAAAGGAGCTAGTTCATTACTAACTCCCCTAAAGAGGTTTGTAAGAACATCTTTGCCTCTGCGGGTAAGGTGGATCCCATCAGAAGCGTAAAGGTCATGGTGCCTAGAAAAGAGATACCAAGGATAAAAAAAAGTGGTATCCCAATTGTATGCACTACTGCGATATCCTACCATTGATCCCTATGGCTCTACTGTTCCAACACGAGCCTGCGTAGATCCTCGGGAGGATCTCACAGACTACGTGACGGCTCCCACGTTCCTTCGTCTCCTGAAGGAGGACCTTGTAATTCCGAACAAGTTCCTCTTATCTCACCCTACCTACATCGTTACTTCCCGTATGAACAATCGTAATCGTGTTCGTCCGTCCTTGTTCCCTGATGGACTGGGTACAATCGGCGATCCCACGGCCCGGTTGACATACAAGCTTGCAACGTCGCTTAGTCTTCCGCTGCAGGATGTCGTCATAGCCTCGCACCATAGAGTCCCCCAACACCAAGAACTCCTGGTTTTCAGCCACTTCATCCTCCAGTAGAGCAAAACTATTGGCAGAGCCAGCGGTTGCTCCACAGGGCACACGTCTACCGAACGCGGGCTCGACAAACGGGACCCCACGGAGCGCCACTCACTCACGGCAGTGACAAAAGGGGAAGAAGTGGAACGCTCTTTGGGTTGTGGGGAGGGTTCACTCTTCTCACGGAGCGTAATCCTGAGAAAACGAATTTCCTCCTCACACATCCTGAGACGGACCTTCAGGTTCACACAACCTTCACAAGCCATTTCGCTCCTCCTTTAGCAATACAAACGGCAAAGAGAAAATACAAATCAACAATAAAAAAACAAAGCGGTCTCTAATAAACTAAATACACAAAGCTTAATCTGCTTACCTTATACTATTTCTCCTACCTTTGGAGTACAGTAACAGAATACTGTTTTGAATTTAGATAGAACACTACACTTTATCTTATATCTGTAACTATATAGCGCTATACGTATACAATTACAAAAAACACAACACAATCACTTAACACTATTCGGAGATACAAATTTCACAGGTATTCGCTAGCTGGTGTCTGTGCAGAAAAAAGAGCTCTCTAGCTGAGGTCACGAGCAGACTGAGCTGAGGTCATGTATGTATATATATATATATATATATATATATGTATATATGTATATATATATATATATATATATATGTGTGTGTGTGTGTGTGTGTATAAATATATATACATATATATATATATATATATATATATACATACATACGTACATATATGCACAAGTATATATGTTCTCATGCGTTTGTACATTTGTTCATTTGTTCATTTGTGTGTGTGTGTGTGTGTGTGTGTGTGTGTGTGTGTGTGTGTGTGTGTGTGTGTGTGTGTGTGTGTGTGTGTGTGAGTGTGTGTGTGTGTGTGTGTGTGTGTGTGTGTGTGTGTGTGTGTGCGTGTGTGTGTGTGCGTGTGTGTGTGTGTGTGTGTGTGTGTGTGTGTGTGTGTATGTGTGTGTGTGTGTGTGTGTGTGTGTGTGTGTGTGTGTGTGTGTGTGTGTGTGTGTGTGTGTGTGTGTGTGTGTGTGTGTGTGTGTGTGTGTGTGTGTGTGTGTGTGTGTGTGTGTGTGTGTGTGTGTGTGTGTGTGTGTGTGTGTGTGTGTGTGTGTGACATAGTCTGTGTATGATGGACCCCAGCACTGGAATACTGGAAACAAAGAATGATAATATATTAATTTTAGCGACCTCAATTTGTTTAATTTCATAAGTTAAAAACTATATTGTATGCACTCGCATTTATGTCTGTAATATATATAGGTCTGATATGTCTGGATACTGTTCCTCTGTCCCACGGAGAGCAAATGTCATCATGGTAGTACGTCCCAGTAACATGGCAGGCAAAAGCACGAACGGTGGGGAATGTCTGGCTCTACGAAGTG
>NC_134792.1:17805064-17822564 GCF_046742065.1 Oratosquilla oratoria
ATACTTAAACTAACCCCATGCTTTAGTGTATAGATTTTCTTCGACTTCATATCATACGATTTCATTCAATTAAGAGATGGACCGTGTAATAACAAGAACTAGATTAGTCATAGGTTCTTTCAATTTGGGGTTTCAAGTGCACCTTGATAGAATTGCCTGTCGTATTCACAACGATCTCCCACCTTGCACTACACGTGAGCCAATAGAGCGAGTCACTTCATGTTGAAATCGTGAGACTTTCTCATTAGGTTGTACCACTTCCCTCTGCAGTCGTGTGGATCTCTTCTCCTGCAAAGTCACTTCCTATCTGAGTAGTCTGACCCCTCTTTAGTCATTGTCACTTCACGCTCGGGGCGAAACACGTTCGTGGGAGTTAACATCACTTCCCTTTCGGATAATGTCTCTGATATCGAGCAATGCCACTCTAACATGTTGGAGAGTAATCTTTTTTTCTCCAATCGAATTAATCTTTCTAGTGTTAGCCAGAATGAAATGCAGAAGTTCTACGGCATTCAATAGCTCCTTGAGATAATCTTTCACCCATTGTTGAATAGACATATATTCCTGCTGAACAAAATCGTTTGTCTTTATTCAAAATAAGACCCTCAAGTGAGGCGAATTTTGATATGGTACGATGAAACTTTCTTATGAATAAACCCATCTTCATCTTCAGCTTTTTTACTGTCACCAAACAATTCCATTCATTGAGGGAAGCATCTATGAATATTGTAAAAGGTTCACGGGGCCTAAACATCTTGAATGTAAATCAGAGGTCGAGACAAACTGTAAATTTGGCAGGGACCTGAAATGAGAAGCCTGAGGGTAGCAAGAATCAATATCAGCAAGTACGAAGAGGGTTAATTGATATCTATATAACTCTTTCTTAACTGGAAATGTGTTATAAAGATGAATGAAATAATATGGCATAAATAATGTGACTAAAAATAAGTACCACTTGAGAAATAGGCAGTTAAGCTCCTAGGAACAGTAAGTTTATGAAGTATTAATATTTAGTTCCTCTTGGATGAATTGTAACATTCATTATATAATAACTTTGTGACTTTATTTCATAATGTAAAATTTCTTGTTTTGTTATTTGGGATGTAGCGAATTTTCTGCGCGAGCTTGGGGTCACGAGTGTTTGACTTTGTAAAACAATCGTGTGCGTCAGCAACCAACACACCATCAGTACAGTAACAGTATAAACCCTGTTGTGGTAAACACAAAAACAATTCTTCAGGAGGAAGTCGTTCGTATTCCCAGAATCTCGATTAGTTGATACACAGTTTTAGGTAAGGGTATCTGTATAGCACACCACTGTAATAAAAGACTTAGCCAATTCTTCCCATTTGTGTCTTGGGTCTCGATAATTATGAGGTGTAGAATTTTATAGCACCACCACTTTACATAGGAGTACTGGAGAGTATTGCAGGTTCGCGCTGTTTGGTTTCCAGCAGCGATGCAGGCGACCTTCATTTGCTTAGGTCATATGGAGATAATAGGATTGCCCAGGGCCCACACACGGCTATATTCAGACAATTAGGGATAAACCAAATACATTCTTTGAAAATCATCTGGCAAAAGCACCGTTAACTTAATGTCGGAGCAGTGTAATGGAAATGACAAGATTATATGAATATATGAATATATCTATATATATATATATATATGTATGTATATATATATATATATGTATATATATATATATATATATATATATATATATATATATATGTGTGTGTGTGTGTGTGTGTGTGTGTGTGTGTGAGAGAGAGAGAGAGAGAGAGAGAGAGAGCGGGTGTGTGTGTGCATATATATATATATATATATATATATATATATATATATATATATGAATAGAATCACCATTGACGATGTATGTCAATCAAATAATTCTGATGGTCGCCCCGGGATTCGAACCGGGGTCTTGCGTTACGCTAGGCCAAAGCTCTACCGACTGAGCTAAAGGAACTCTTAAATTCTCAAACTTCGAAATGATCTAACTCCCCAAGAACTAAGTCGACTGCTAACTGCCATCCTACCTTAATTTTACGGAGAATTAAGCTCAACTCATAGCCAGTGGTGAAGCTGTTACGAATCCTTGATGGGCTTTCGTCGTTGTAATACCTGAATAGAATTGCCATTGACGGCGTATGTCGATCAAATGTGTGCGTGTGTTTTGTGTGTGTGTGTGTGTGTGTGTGTGTGTGTGTGTGTGTGTGTGTGTGTGTGTGTGTGTGTGTGTGTGTGTGTGTGTGTGTGTGTGTGTGTGTGTGTGTGTGTGTGTGTGTGTGTGTGTGTGTGTGTGTGTGTGTGTGTGTGTGTGTGTGTGTGTGTGTGTATGTGTCTGTGTGTGTGTGTGTGTGTGTGTGTGTGTGTGTGTGTGTGTGTGTGTGTGTGTGTGTGTGTGTGTGTGTGTGTGTGTGTGTTTGAATCAAACGTTAACAAATTCCTCTTGAAATATTTTTGTTTTCCACATCTGATTTCAGCATATTAAAGACAGAGAAAGAAGTAAGCTTGTTTTCCAGACCTATTTATATCTGTATAATATGAAATGAAATGAGCCTAGGTTTTTCTATAAAAGAAGAGAGAGAAAGAAAAGAAAAGAGGCATGATATATCACAGAGTCTGCAAGCTAGTTGAAGATAAATCTAACAGCTTTGTCTGATATCTAGTGCTCAATTTGTCCCTTGTATGGCCTAAGAGGCCACTGCTGATCGTCATCAGGTTCCTTGTCTTTGATATGTATCAGCTCTTCAGCCATAATTTCTTCTCCGAGAATGTGCACTTTCATAGAGTTGAGCAAACTTTCGCGAAAGATACCGTGTACTGATATTGGCTTCATGTGTCATATCAGCAGACTGAGGAATCCATTACAAAGATCAGCCTTGATCATCTTTTATGACTGAATTTTGTTTACTCATGTTTGACGTCCAACAATTTTCAGCAGGTTGTAAGTAAATGACTTCAAATATGATACTTGGAAAATCACGTCGTATCTTTCATTTTTTATTTGTAATATAATCTAGTATGAAAATATATTTGATAAATGCAGGACAGTTGATAATTTCTGGAAAGCACTTGTCATAAAACTATTTAATTATTTTCTTAAGAAACATTTGGAAAGAACTTTACCTGGTAAGTGTTAGAGAAGAATGTTGATAACAAGTGATAGATGGCATTTCCATGAAAGCAGGCTTAGTAACTTGGGATAGGATCAGGGGCCAAGTTTCATTATCCACTAGCTGTGGTGTCAGGCGTTCACATGTGAACAAATATATTCTCGATCGACCGCATCACGATGATTCATAAGTATGCAGGCACATACATATATTAGGGCAATAGTTTACAATATTATTATACATTGTATCCTTGTTATCACATGCCTTGGAATAAATACTTATCCTGAAATATTTTCATTTGTAACCTAGTTTCTAGGAGAAATAATAGTTATTCCGTTTTGCAATAATTCATCTGATGCAATAGAAAATATACTCGAAATAACTCGTGACGGAACATATTCGATTATCACAATAATTGATTAATTATGTTTTAATTTTCAAGTGAGACTCTTCAAATGAACGTTGCCCTATGTTCTTGCAATGAATTCAGACAAAATTTGCTCTGGACTGATAGACATGGGGGATGACAAACACTTCCAGATAGCAATGTTAACTGTTGCCTTTAGTTTCATTCACATGACACACGCACCGACACAGCAGCTCCAGTGCCTCTCCAGTTGTGTCTCTGGGATTCTTGACTTTGTTGTATTAGTATGGTACTCTTACTAGGATCCTAAATAGTTGGAAAGAGAGAGAGAGAGGCATTCGACCATTGCCAGCTCTCTTTATGTGAAAAAACTGAAGGAAATTAGTCGAAGTTAATAGGCTATGGTTTTGAGCCCGGAATTGAACCTCAAAATGCAAGTAATAGTGTTCATGGGTTCTGAAGATGAACAGGAGGTGGATGATTCTCTCTAACATCTCTCTCTCACAGGACCACCATTTGCAGGTACAATTTGTTAGATTCACACCTCCAGAGAAATTTAAAATCATTTGTAGGTAATCATGATTTTCTACTTATCTGTGTGCACTTTTTGAGTTCAGATCCCAAGGTATAACTAATGACAGAAATATGATATAGTAAGAGAATTCATGTCAATATATCTACCTTTCTTAAGCAATTCGTATTCTTATGTCCGGCTGATGAATAAAGATGTTTCTATAATTTTTACAAAAACTGCCCTGGTAGCCTCCTACTCTAGACAGCAAGAATAAGTACTCATCTCTGAACAGAATGCTTGTTCGACTGTTATTGATAATCTGGCAGTTAAAAATGTTGAGATAATATTCCTTTTATTAACGCTATTCAGGAGCAAATAAGCAATTCAGTTGCTGAACAGATTTAGAAATTGTATTTATCAGGAATCGTAGTGATAAATAACAATCATGTCACAACAGGTCATCGCTCAGAATAAGAATGAAGAGGTGTCCATACTAAATGACTGGAAGAATGGTTGATTTACTGCTTTCTAGCTTATTGCATTTCCAGGTGCATACAAACGATAGGCGAACATAACATGTAATGAGTAATATGATATATCTTGTTTTCCGTTCAAGCAAACTTCACAGCAAGAATCACAGGTTATATAATATAGCGTCAATCAAATATAATTTTTTTCTTTCTGAGTTGACACTCCATACTAAATGTAGAGTAATGAAGACATGCCTAAGTGGGAACAGATTAGAGTTTAAAAATTTTCTCTTGATGGCAGCCTTTGGTGAGCTATACAGGAAATGTGTAAGTGATTTAATGGTCCTCCTATAATAACTGTGATAACAATTGAAAAATAAGGATCAAATATTTCGCACACGATTTTCTCCAATGCACTTACGGTGCTGGAACAGGATTTTGTTTTAGTGATTATATTCATGCTAAAAAGAATATACTGCTTACATTGCATATTAGAAATCGAAATCTTATACTTGTCACATATTTCCTGTTCATACTCATTATAAATATATTGTTGTTATGAAGGAACAGATATCTAACATAGTGGAAACATTTAATTAAGTTTTCAAAACTATTAGATATCTGGTCTCCTATACCTTGACCAAGGTGGAGGCGTTTGGGGGTTCAGAAGATGACACAGTTCAGTCTATTTATGTGGCGAGGAGAATGAGGCCTTGGAAAAGTTCACATACCTTGGTAGTGGGAAACTGTAATGTTATAACACATTTGTAAATGTACACTTTAAACCCACTATCGGAGAAATGATATCAGAAGTACAGGAAAACTGTATATTTCGACAACTATCTGTAGTCCTCTTCAGCAGAAAGTAGTGGAAATATACAGTTTTCCTGTACTTCTGATATCATTTCTTCGATAGCGGGTTTAAAGTGTACATACCCTGGTAGTGTTGTATTTAATAGAGGTGATTCATGCAAGGATGTACTTCGAAGGATTGGGAATGCCCATAGTGTTAAGGACACGCATAACCAGAGTATATGGCGTTGTCGATAGTTATGCAGAAGGACTAAGCTCAGATTTTTAAAGTCACTTGTACTCCCTGCCATGCTGTGCGGCTGTGAGACATGGACATTAAATGCTGACTTGAATAGGCGTCTAGATATTTCTGGTATCAAGTGACATTGAAGAATAATGGGGTATCGCTGGAGTGACTTTATATCAGAGTAGAGACTGTACTGTGAAACTTAGTCTAGACCTGCGAGCAACATAATTCGTGAACATCAACCCCGGCCATATGGCACATTTATCTGATGTTGATCTCACTCATAGCGTTGTCACCATAAGAGACAATCCTCGATGGGGGAGATAAAGAAGATGCCCACAGAATTCATGGTAAGCTGACCGAACCTGTTGGGAGTTGTTTGGAGTGGGATGGGATGGGTGGCTGCATGGAAGCTTGGCCGAAGAGACCGTTGGAATTGGCGCAGGCATGTGAATAAAGCAATGCGGCCCTTGGCGTATGGCCACAGCTGATGATGACAATCTTTCACTTATTCATATATAGGCTTAGATATTTCTATATATAAACATAAGATGAATAAAAGTAGGAAAATGTTAAAGAATTGAAGAAACCACATTGTGCACCAGAAAACATATTCATTATTTTAAATTTAACTACTGTCACTGATGTCAGTTTTTTTTTTACAAATACGAACTGAATTGTTAAAATTTTTTGCAAATTGGGTTCTCCTCACTATTATGTTTTTCACATTTCAATGTGTCAAAAATGAAACATAAGGAAGCGTTGGAAAGAAAAATTGAGGATTATAATGCTTACAGTGTAGGTAATATACATTACTAAGCTACTAGCAATGAAAAAATACCAGTTAAAAACACAAGGAGGAAAAGCTCAATGATATTCGGTAAACGAGGAAAGGTGGGCATGGAAACAGTTTAGAACACAAAGAAGGACAAGGCTGTAGACATTACACTTGCGGCCTTCATCTCTTGATCAGCAAGAGGAGTTTGATATACTCATGGACAAGTCTAAGCCGTTAGCTTGCCTTGGTGCTACACCTGGTACTAAAGAACATGATTATGAGGTATAAGATCCATATAGGAATTCTAACACTCATGGTATTGCATTCAGTGTTTTTTATTTATTCTCGCGCACTATTGTTTTGTGTCTCTTCTGCGCTTATACAAATCCACACTGTGAGCCGTGTAGGCTCACAGTGTGGATTTGTATAACAAATGTTTTACATTCATCATACGTTTGCTTTATGTATACATACAGTGATCATTCTAGACTTGCGCTGTATCTAAGTGTGTTGCGTATATGTTTTATATGCCCACTGCATGATTTCTAACAATGATATCTTGTTTTCGTTGGCTTGTTCTGCGATCATTCAAAACGAAAATTACACCGAAACTCACCTTGCTACATTAGAAAATACACTTAAGAAAACACTCATAACCAAATTTATGTTATCTTGTATTGCAAGGGAGTTATGTTAGCTCATTAAAATGCACCTACATACACGTGCTTTAGTACTCACATTACGGTTCTCATGTACAATATGATTTAAGTAATAATTACATTGTGGTTGTCTGAAACCACTTGTAAGGCACCTAACCCGATCCTTTGAGGTATAGAATTGCTTAGAATGTCCACAAATGATAATGAAGATCAAAGGCAACAACATTCGGTCAAAGAAGAAGCCAGGATTCGCAAGATAAAAGGTTCGAAGTTCGCCGCATCCAAATAAACAAACTCACATAAATAACATAAACGGACAGACTTAGGCATTTATATATCTCTACAATGAAGTTGAGATCTAACAAGTAACATGACGTGTGGTTTTGCTCACTAGTACACAATATTCATGAATACGTGCACCTTAATTCAAATTCTTACTTGCACATGCAGAACCAAAGTTAAGGAAAAGTGTCAAAGGGAGAGAGGCTGATAGTAAAGAGAATGAACGATAATTTAAGAAGCACGTGAACAAAGATATGCTTGAAGTTCTAAATAGAATAAGATTATTTAGCTTACGGACACAAACACACACACACACACACACACACACACACACACACACACACACACACACACACACACACACACACACACACACACACACACACACACACACACACACACACACACACACACACAACACACACACACACACACACACACACACACACACACACACACACACACACACACACTCACACACACACACACACACACACACACACACACACACACACACACACACACACACACACACACACACACACACACACACACACACACACACACACACACACACACACATACACACACACACACACTCACACACACACTCACACACACACTCACACACACACACACACACACACACTCACACACACACACACACACACACACACACACACACACACACACACACACACACACACACACACACACACACACACACACACACACACACACACACACACACACACACACACACACACACACACACACACACACACACACACACACACACACACACACACACACACACACACACACACACACACACACACACACACACTGAACGTGTGTGCTAAATAATCTTATTCTATTTAGAGCTCCAATACGTGCGCCTTAATTCAAAATCTTACTTGTACATGCAGAACCAAAGTTAACGAAAAAAGTGTTAAAGGGGGAGGGGTTGATATTAAAGAGAATGAACGATAATTTAAGAAAAGTACATGAACAAAGATATGTAAGAATTTAAATTAAGGTGCACGCATTGGACGACTCGGTGGCGCGGTTGGTAGAGACTCCGACTGTCAATACGGCGGTCCGGGTTCGAATCACGCCCAGGGCTGAAATTATTTCAGTACCACTGCGCTTCGGGTCGTTACTCCAACTCTCGTGGGCGGGGAGTTGGGTGTTTGTGTGCGTGTAAGGTCACAGCATTTCCCATAGATCAGTCATACACGAGCTCTGAGGTATCTTCCGGGAGGGAAATAGCTGTCGATCACGAGTCTAGCACGTGATCTAAAGACCGAGGTGAAAAGGTGAAAAGACCACGGTGAATGCACGCACACACACACAGATTATATATATATATATATCATTTTTTATATTTATATTAATAGACAGATAGATAGAGAGAGAGAAAGAGAGAAAGAGAGAGAGAGAGAGAGAGAGAGAGAGAGAGAGAGAGAGAGAGAGAGAGAGAGAGAGAGAGAGAGAGAGAGAGAGAGAGAGAGAGAGAGAGAGAGAGAGAGAGAGAGAGAGAGAGAGAGAGAGAGAGAGAGAGAGAGAGAGAGAGAGAGAGAGAGAGAGAGAGAGAGAGAGAGAGAGAGAGAGAAAGAGGGGTAGAGAGGGAGTGGGACACACACACATACACACACACACACACACGGAGAAATAGAAAGAGAAAGAGAAACAGAAAATACACAAGAGCTCTCTTGTAATCTCACTTATATGCCTATAAACGATCATGCGCTACATTCAAACGTCTGCATACGCTCGAAAATATGTACATTTACAAAGACACCTAGGAGGAGAAGGGCAACTGTCGACACACAGAAAAATGCACGTAGATGAACGTGGTCGCATGGGGCTGACAGCCAGCCACCCAGGCGGCGATCCAGCCTTGCATGTGCGCGAGATGCACCAGCCTCAGTAATAGGACCAACCTTGAGGAGAGACCAGAGAATTCCAAGGCTAAAGTTTCTCTCTCACTGCATTTCGTTGCTTACTCATTAGTAGTTCTAAAGGTTTATAATATCAAATGCTTCCTTTTCATTATTACTCTATCAACTGCTTTATGAATTTATGTCCGCTTTTGTATGCATATGAAACACAATATAGATTTTGTGGGTAGATATATGAAGACTTGGCCGGTATATTTATAATATGGACACTTTTTTTGCTATTCTGTATATTTTGCTTTGAGATTGAATATCTAAATTTATTAGAAAATAATTATCTTGGGTTTTATATTATCTCTATATTGTCTCCTTAGTGAAAGCTTACTGATTATTCCCTTGTAAACGAGTAATACTCACGACTTCATGATGATGGTCTTTGTGATATATATTATATATATATATATATATATATATATATATATATATATGTATATGTATATATATATATATGTATATATATATATATATATATATATAAATCTACAAGAATATGAGGGTAATTTTGAAGAGATAAATGATAAAGTTCTGCGGCTCTTATTACCCAATATATTAACGAAATAGACACTAGAACTGTGATAAACCCTAGAAAAGCGACAAATTTCATTGTTGATAAACGTAATCACTCATACTATATTAAAATATATATACCATCATTAAGGTTGCAAATTCTCTCCAAGCGTCACGAAGAGGCAGAGGGAAATCCCTCTTGTAAGCACCGGTACTCCAACTTGGCCCGGGTCCTTCTTCCTCTCGGATCACGACGGCGATCCTCACCGATATCACTATGATCATCGTAATCAGCCCAACCTCGGAACAGTCCGTCCTCTCTCAGACCCTGGAAGACAGCCGGGGAGGTGGGGGAAGCGTAGGTTCAGGGAAGGGGATGGCAAATGGCAGGTTTTACTGGGGCTAATTGGGACCCTCACAAACTATCCCTATTTCATATCTTATCACGCTACGTTTATTAACTCTGACTATATTCAATCTTTGTGTTTAAATCTTTTCGTGCTTTCTTCACTTTTTCATTTTATTTTACGATCCTGGTCACGATGTGTATAAGCATGACTTGAAATGCCAGTGAAGTAGATGCTTTCGAACATTTATATGCTTTGTAAACCCATGAATATACTGAGCTATAAAAGTTATACAACCATCTTTCTATGAAATACAACACATATACAAATACCTGTGGACTCTTAAACATAAATAGTACTCATTAAAGACATAAAATCATAAAACGTCAACACAACATGCAGAAGTATACTAAAATGCTCAAAAGTCAACAAATCTTATTAGATAAATTACAAGGAAAAAATTAAACAAGGGAAGACAGTTCATTTGGTACCAAGATTGGATAAAAAAGTACATTAAAACATCAAAATGTATTTAGAGCCACCGCCTCTATTTGCTTTTTTCTTGTAAATTTTTTGCATGCACTAAATGACGTTTATTTGAACAAAATATAAAAAACAAAACCAGCATTGTAGCAAGAATTTTTTTTAACAAATGTGTGATTATACGTAACGCTGTTCAGCTATAAAAAATGCAAAAATAATATGCTTTGTCCAATGTACTCAATATAACGAAAATTAAAAGAATTGGTGGTTTGTAAAAATTAAATCAAATAACAAACCTAAACATTCTGACGGAAGATGTTACTGAAAATGGAAGAAAAATTGCGAGCAAAAAATTCGTTAACGGGTTCTTAATTGTCTATCATATATATATATATATATATATATATATATATATATATATATATATGTGTGTGTGTGTGTGTGTGTGTGTGTGTGTGTGTGTGTGTGTGTGTATGCTTGTGTATATATATATATATATATATTTGTGTGTGTGTGTGTACGTGTGTGTATGTGTACACAGACATGACAGAATTGAATAAACATCAAGAAAGATGCATTTCTGCTCTTATTTAATGTTTAATGTTATTCAAATTTACATAATATGTTATGTTTACCTAGATTTATGTTTCAGATTGCATACAAGATTAATCAAGCATGCCACGAACCAAAGGAGCAGTAGACCTCTCTGAATTTCAGCAAAGTCGCATTGTGAGTCAACATGAAGCTGGACTTAGTCAACGCAAAATATCTGAAAATCTGCCAATACCCCTTTCTACTGTTAATGGTGTGATCGTACAATTCATCAGAGAGGGCAAGAAGGGTTCATAAAATTTCATTCAGGTCGTTCCGGGCCCTAAAAAAGAACCTTACGTCTTGTCAAAAGAAATGTCGACGAGGATCCAAGTTGCAAGGCCTGTGACATAGCAGCACAAGCTGATGTCAGTCCTAGAACAGCTGTCAGGTATCTCTACAAGCTGGGTTACTATGGCAGAGCTGCAAGAAGAAAACCACTCCTTCGTGCAGCCAATATCAAGCGCAGAATGGATTGGGCTGTTGAGATGGTGGAGAGACCTGTGGCCTTTTGGAACACTGTCATTTTCTCTGATTAGTCACGACTCGGATTATTTTCTGACATTGGAAGAGTGTGGTTCTGGAGACTCTGTAGTCAATAGTTTGACCTCAAAAGACTACAGTCAACAGTGAAACATGGGGGCATTTCAATAATGGTGTGAGGTGCAATTTGGTGTGATGGGATCAGAGCTTGTGGAATGTCAAGGAGACATCAATTTAGACAAATATATTTTTATATTAAAGGAAGGATTCATTCCAATATTCTCCAGTGATAGAATGAGTAAAAGTGTCTTCCTATTTATGGGAAATGAAGCTCCTTGTTACACTGCTCAAGCAACACAAAACTGGTTGAGCCAAAATGGAATAAGGGAACTTCCATGGCTAAGTCAGTCCCCAGATATGAACCCTATTGAACACCTCTGGGACATATTAAACCAACAACTTTGCAAAAAGAACAGGAAGCCATCTTGAAATCCCGAACTTTTAGGATTACTACGGGAAACATGGCAAGAAATCCCTCAAGTTGATATTCGTGAACAAATCACTAGCATGCCTAGAAGTGTTTTTGCATAAAAAAAAAAGCAAAGGGGATGTCAACCAAGTATTAGTTATTCACATTGTGACCATTTATAAGCACTTTAATTGTAGCAATTGCTTGCTTAATCAGTTAAATGACTTCTCTTGGTGTCTATTCAATTCTATCATGTATATATATATATATACATATATATATATATATATATATATGTATATATATATATATACATATATATATATATATGTATATATATATATATATATATATATATATATATGTATATATATATATATGCTGGTACATTGTGACAAGTTGATGAAGGTGGAAAAAGAAGTCACGGGTCTAGTTCCGAGTTCCTGAGTTTATTCCTGACCGGTTTCTTTCTATGCTTCTTAAGAGGAATGAAAAGAGCGAAATCGGTCAGGAATAAACTCAGGAACTCGGAACTAGACCCGTGACTTCTTTTTCCACCTTCATATAAACATATATATATATATATGCATATATATATATATATATATATATATATATGTATATCACGTGAAAACTGCAGTTGGAGCAAGAAAGACTGGAGACAGGAAATCTATATATTTCGATTGCAAACTGCAATCCTCTTCATTAGATACAAAGTATAGAGAGGTGAGTGCTACTTAAGTAGCACCCTTGATAAGAATAGAGGAACATTGGAAAAGGTCCCTACCCTCGGCTTACTCAGTATGTGTAGTCAGAAGGCAAATATTTTTTTACTAAACTACTGATAAAAAGTCCTGAAACTATGTCCGGGGACCATTGCCCCTTCGAAATATTCATATTGTGTTGATATTCAACGATGGTTGATTTAACCATTTTTCTCCTGAACTCACATCTAGACATATAAATAAGTTCAGTTTTTCCCCAGTCTAAACAATGGTTAAATTGTTTAACATGTTGAAACACCGCTATGCTTTCTTGTCCATACTTGATGGACCGTTTGTGTCGAATTATTCTAGTATCCAAATCCTTCCCCGTCTATCTAATATAAACACACACACACACACACACACACACACACACACACACACACACACACACACACACACACACACACACACACACACACACACACACACACACACACACACACACACACACACACACACACACACACACACACACACACACACACACACACACACACACACACATATATATATATATATATATATATATGAATACACACACACACACACATACTTATACACACATTCACTCAAGCCCACATATACGCATGTACTCAGTTTATTTTCTTTGAAGAGATACCATGGGGTGCCACATGTGTTTAAACATACCATAAACATCAAGAGTTGCATTTACAATGCTAGATAAGAATCAGTGTGGCCTTGAAAGTACCAACCAGTGGTGGAAATTCTACCGCTAGATATTTGGCTGATAATGTTCATATATCTGCTCAATCGTAAATCATATCCAATCATCTAGCCTTTCTTCGTTAGATCTGTATATAAAGGCATGACACCAATTTAATTTTGGTAAATTTTGCAGAAAGTGAGTGTTCTCTGGAAATGTGATATCTTTTAAGTTGGCCCCATACGAAGTAATCTAAAATGATTATATGTTTCTTATAATCGTAGAGAACTAAAGTTCCCGTGGTTCTACTTCTGCTTTGTATCAAGCAACTCCTGAGAATCGACTAATAAATACATCCTCTGCGCAAAGAGTGTCATCTTCAACAGAATTCCTGTAAGTGATCCAGGCATTAACGATGTTATCTTGCCCAACAGAAGCCACAATCCTGCCCTCCACCCATCCAATTCAAGCGTTAATTCTTCTGCTACCGAGTTAGTGGCATGGTGATGAATGAAAAGACTAGTGGCAGACAGATCACAAGAAAAATATTATCAGGTACGGAAGAAGATGAATTGAAGTAAGATAACACTTTACTATCAGTAGAATAGTCTGTCTGAAGCTACATTAAAAGGAATAGTACCATCTGGCGTGACATGAGACGAATAGTGTGTCTCTCTTTCACTTTCCGTCTAATTCTTCACTTTTGAATTTAACGACTACCAGTGACCTTTGCTTACCCTGGGAGTTTGAATACATAGGGCAAAGGCGACAATCTCGGCCACATCAGATTATGTCTGATCGTGACTTTTTTTTTTTTTGTGAGTGTGTGTGTGTGTGTGTGTGTGTGTGTCTCTGTGTGTGTGTGTGTGTGTGTGTGTGTGTGTGTGTGTGTGTGTGTGTGTGTGTGTGTGTGTGTGTGTGTGTGTGTGTGTGTGTGTGTGTGTGTGTGTGTGTGTGTGTGTGTGTGTGTGTGTGTGTGTGTGTGTGTGTGTGTGTGTGTGTGTGTGTGTGTGTGTGTGTGTGTGTGTGTGTGTGGGTGTGTGTGTGTGTGTGTGTGTGTGTGTGTGTGTGTGTGTGTGTGTGTGTGTGTGTGTGTGTTGTGTGTGTGTCTTGCCACCTACCCGCTCATCCACCCATTGTTAAGCATCCCTATTCCAACATTCTTAATTTGAATATTTTTGATTAACTTTGGTGTTTTTCTTTCTTAGTTTTATTTTATTTTCAATCTCTACTGCTTCTTTATTTTTTTTTTGTAAAACAATATTCTTCCCTACCTACTCTTTCGCTCTCATTTAGACGCATCTTTTCTCTTCCCAGTGTTGATTGGTCTCCACTGCCGAGTGAGCATCTTACCCACGCTGCCATCACCTCCTCCATCCACTCTCCACGGGATGTGAGACCCGTGGATGAGCGAGGCGTGCAGGAGGAAGGCCAGGCCAAGTTTCAGGTGCCCAAGAGCCAAATGCCAAGGTTTGACACGGACCGTCTCACCTCTCCCTCTGCTTTTAACGGCTTCAACTTAGTGACTTAACTTGCGATGAGTTTTTCTCAAGTCAAGGACAAGGACACTTATGAAAGGGAACTTTGTCATGAATGGGGTCTAAATGAATTAAGATTCCCTAAAGGGCAGTGTGTGACTCTCAGCCAGAAAATAAGGCTCGCCTTAGATGAAAATAATACGTCACTAACTTTCTTACAGATTCCTATCACAGTGCAAGATACATCTACGGGATGTAGAATACAGACCTGGTATAGAAAAGGATGGCATTTCTTACATAAAATAAAATAGTCATATTAACAAACTGATATACACAACTGACGACCCCATCATTTAATTTATAGTAACACTGAAGGAACATATTTATGTATTACTGACTATAGTTGTAATAAATATTATCTAATAACTATCTTATATTTCTTTAATTGATGTGCACTACGCTTACATATGCAACTTTAATCGGAAACTACATTCCAAGAAACTGAACCATACTATCAAACTTTACCAAATTTCTCCTGATTTATCTTATTGACAACTTTCCCATCCGTTTATGTATACCAAATTTATTTAGACTTTTGTAGACCTCTCAGTTGTCTTCCTTGGATGAATATGGAAAACAAAGGAGAGCAAGTGGTAGTCGGCAGCCAAAGTGCAATCAGCAGTCATCAGGGGCCTTTATTTGTGAGCCAATTAGCAGCCACCATGTCTGGATCAGCAACCAACACGCACAATTTAATCAGGAAACAACAAGGACAGAGTAATCATCAATTATGTACGCAAGGGATATTAGCACGCGAGGATTAGTCGTCAGAGAGCACGCGTTAAATCAGCAGCCAACACACAATCCAGTCAGCAATCATTACGTTCAAACGAATCAGTATTCAACACAAACGGGGCAGTCAGCAATCAGCTTGCACATACCAATTGGATGTCAGCACATGTGGGTGAACCACCAATTAGAACTAGCTGTTTTTAGTCACAGATCAATCAACATTTAACACATGGTAGCTAATTGATAGGTAGTCAGTGCACGTAGGTCAGTCAATAATCAGGAAGTGCAAACCAGGAAGTAGTGAACACGCGCAGGGTAAATAGCCGTGAAGACGAGAGGCCAAAAATAATTCAGTAAGACTATCTAAATCAGCAATCAGTACGTACGGTGTAATCAGTCCTCAGCACGAGCAGGCCAGTCAGCACTCAGGCCGCCGAGACAGTCAGAAGTCAGCACTTACGAGTCAGCACGCGCAGTGAATCAGCAATCAATAGCGTGATCTAATAATATCCTGTGAGATAATCAAGTCAGTTAATACTACTAATTAACAATTAGCAAGCACGAGTCAATTGGTAACCAATGACCAAGCGGTCAGTCACTTGTCAACACATATGAACCGATTAACAATCATTTCGTCGTGACAATCAGCAGCCAGTTATTCTTATTTTCTATTTTTCGCTTCCAAAATATGGAGTGCAGCCTCTCTATTTAACTTTTTAATCTAGGCAGAAACTAGAAAAGAACACTACCCTATTTCTTTCATTTGATTATTGAGATCGGATGAACTTGCCAGTGATGGCTCGGTGGCTAACTCCTCTATATTGAAATCAATTGTACATGTGTTAACATAAAAAAGAAAGAATAAAAAAACAAAAACATAAGAGGTAAGTAAAGAATATCAAATCAGAGAGTAAAAAGACAAGTAAAACAAAGTATTGGTGGGAAATACGATTTCATATATTATAAAAAAAAAAAAAAAAAAAAGAGACGGGGAGGGGCTGGAGAAAGAACGATGACTGAGTCAGGAGACACAGGAAAACACGCCAGCGCAAGATCAAAGTCTATAAAAAGAAAACGGTAGTAGGCGAGAAAGTATCTAGCCGTGGTTTTACGATAACAATAGAAAATAAAAATGGAAACATTCTGATGATGAGCACAATAACTTGATGAAATGGAAGGACGCCTAGCAAGCCACAGGATTTATGAACTACGTAATCATGCATTGTTGCTCTCGGCATTCGTCACTTCGTAATAAGTAAGTTCAAATAACCAAAGGCCAAATTACTCTTGGTAAATTACTCATGTGCACGGCACTACCATGAAAATTCTTACGTGGATATTTTTCTCAAAGAGACGCTTCACATCTCATATGATAAACTATGACCTTTTCAATAGTTCCCCTGGAATGTGTCGAAATTGCTTTTATCTTGTCATCACGATGGTGTGTGTCATAGATTTTTGGGTGGAAGACGCTACCGTCTAATGATTTCATACTGCTGTCTTATAAGTCAGGGACTAAATAAAGCCGGTCCTAATCTAGATACTTCCCCTCCAAGGCAAATCCTAGTATGAAAAGGAACATTTAGTGAATGTTAGAATAAATCTTGTAAACTAAGCTAATGTATTAAAAGGTCAAGACATATTTAAAGATCCTTAGAGAAAAAATAGAATTTCTCTACATTCTTGCTTCCATGTTATATCCTTATACGTATTCTGTACATGAGTAT
>NC_134792.1:17865064-17887564 GCF_046742065.1 Oratosquilla oratoria
CACACACACACACACACACACACACACACACACACACACACACACACTCCACAATATCTTTCACTTTAGTCTGGTCTCTCACCCAGCTTCCTCTTTTCGGTCTCTCAGCGTTATTCCCGTCATTGATCTCTCTATTCTCCTCTGTGTAGTCCTTATCTTTGTTTACATCGCTTTCGTCAGTTTCCAAGTATCACACTTGTAGATTATTGATGGCGGAATGCATTGATTATAAACTTTACATTTCAAACATAAAGGTATAGAGCCTCTCACGGTTTTATTATGATTACCAAACACTTTCCAACCAATTATAATACGTATTTTTATTTTATTATCATGGTCTTTGGTCACTTTAACCATCTGGCCCAAATAATTATACTCTTCAAGACACCATCGATTATAATGTCTTTAAATTGAACTTTCGTGTTGAACATTACTTTGGTTTTACTCCTATCAATTTTTAAACCTACATATAGACTTTCCTTTCTTACATCCCTCAGCATATCTTAGAAGCCTTCTCTGTCTGAAATAAGAATGTCATCCGCAAATCTTAGGTGGTTCAAATATTCGCCAATGATCTTCAAACCTTTCTCCTCCCAATTCAACATTCTGAAAATCTCTTCCAAGCAAGCTGTAAATAATTTGGGTGAAATTGTATTGCCTTGCCGTACTCCTTTCTCGATTTTGATATTTTCTGTACCTTTATGTAGTCGAATTATAGCGGAAATTTTTGCATAAATCTTTTCTAAAACCATTACGATCTGTTCATTTGTACCCTGCTTGCGTAGCTATTTATTCTACCGAGTCAAAGTGTTCTTATTGCATCATTAAAAATCTAGTATTTGATTCAGTTTATGATCTGCCACATGAAATTGGTTTGTTTCAATGTATGAAATGGTGGACACATATCCACGCGACCTTCACTGTAGTCCCGTGTGGGTGCGCGGTCAAAGCAGCGCCCAGAATCTTGTCCCAAGTGACACGTAGCATAGAGGTTGGACTGGTTGCGGGCCGAGGTAAGCCTAACATGGCTATCAAAGCAAACTAGGGTAGACACATTTTCTTTTCACACTGGCAAGAATTATGTGATCAGTGAGACAGATTTTCGCAGTCCAGTTCCCTTTTTTCTTCACCCAACCGCCATTTTCACACTGTCAAGCCTGACTTATGACAGCCATTAGTGTTCCATTCCGTTGGTTCTCGAAATTTTTCGAGGGCTCTTTGATACCTGAAGGACTGCATTCACTCATACATTGTTAGCCATCGGTATGTCGTCTGCGCAAGTGACAAAATATTTGACAATGTTCTCGACAGACTTGGGGTAAGGTAGACACAAAGAGTGGAAGGGTCAATGTTTGTATTCGGGGTACTGTGGACGCGGATGTGCGCATACCCAATCCTCTTCATCAGTTTCAAATATATGTATATGACTTGACTTTAGTAAACGCATAGCGAAGGAAAAATAATATTTTGTTTATTGATATAGCCTACCAATAATTACAATATCAACTTACGCACGCACTCAGACACATACCTATACACGCAAAAAAACACACGCAAACACACGACTCGGTGGCGCGGTTGGTAGAGCCCCTGACTGTCACTACGGCCGTCGGGGTTCAAATCCTGTCCAGTGCTGAAGTAATTTCAGTATCGCTGCGCTTCGAGTCGTTACTCCAACTCTTGTGGGTGGGGAGTTGGGTGTGTGTGTGTGTGTAAGGTCATAGCATTACCCATAGATCGGTCATACGAGCTCTGAGCTCTCTTCCAGGAGGGAAATAGCTATCGATCACAAGTCCAATACGTGATTCAAAGAACAAGGTGAACACACACACACACACACACACACACGCACACACACAAACACACACACACAACTCGTGGCGCAGTGGTAGAGTTCCCGGCTGCCACTACGGCGGTCCGGGTTCAAATCCCGCCTAGGGCTGAAACATTTTCAGTATTGCTGCGTTGAGGGACGTTACTCCAACTCTCGTGGGCGGGGAGTTGGATGTGTGTGTGTGTGTAAAGTCACATCATTACCTATAGATCGGTCATATATGAGCTCTGAGCTCTCTTACGTGAGGGAAATAGCTGTCGATCACGAGTCCAACACGTGGTCCAAGACCATAGTGAATCACGAGCACATACACGCACGCACGCACACACACACACACACACACACACACACACACACACACACACACACACACACACACACACACACACACACACACACACACACACACACACACACACACACACACACACACACACACACACACACACACACACACACACACACACACACACACACACACACACACACACCTATGTAAACAGGTACTCACAGATGAATAGAAACACAGGCGCCCCGATAGATAGGCAGAAACAAACGGAGACTGAGATGGAGACGTTGACGGTGACGGAGACGGAGACGGAGACAGAGACAGAGGTAGGGATAGGTACAGAGAGAGGGGCAGATATAGAGAGAGAAGGAGACGGAGACAGAGACAAAGATATAGACGGAGACGAAGACAGAGACAGAGGCAGAAACAAAGACGGAGATGGAAACAGAGACACAGACAAAGACGGAAACGGATGCAGACGCAGACAGATATAGAAAAATATACAGAGATAAATATAGAGACAATGAGGGAAACAGAAACAAATATGGAAATAGAAACAGCGATAGAGATAGGGCTAGATAAAGAGATAGGGATAGATGCAGAGATAGAGACAGAGACAGAAATAAAGACGGAGATGAAAACAGGAGAGGGGCAGAGACGGACAAAGAATGAGACAGAGACAGATATAAAGAATGAGACAGAGACAGAGACAGAGAGATATAGAGAAAGAGATAGATATAGATGTAAAGGTAGAGACAAAGACGGAAACGGAGACAAATATGAAGAGGGAAACAGCGATAGAGATATAGATACAGAGATAGAGATAAATGCAAAAATAGAGAGAGAGACAGAGATACAGACACATACACACACCGAGACGAAGACGAAGACGAAGACGAAGATGGAGGCAGAGACAGAGATAGAGACAGGGAGAGAGACAGAGACAGAGACAGAGATAGAGACAGAGACAGAGACAGAGACAGAGACAGAGACAGAGACAGAGACAGAGACAGAGACAGAGACAGAGACAGAGACAGAGACAGAGACAGAGACAGAGACAGAGATGGAGACAGAGATGGAGACGGAGACGGAGACAGAGATAGTGACAGAGACAGAGGCAGAGACAGAGACTGAGATTGAGATTAAGAGAGACTGAGACAGAGAGAGACTGAGACTGACAGAGACTGAGACTGAGAGAGACTGAGACACAGACCAAGACACAGACACAGGCACAGACACAGACACAGACACAGACACAGACACAGACACAGACACAGACACAGACACAGACACAGACACAGACACAGACACAGACACAGACACAGACACAGACACAGTCACAGACACAGACACATACACATACACAGGCAGACACAGACACAGACACAGACATAGACACAGACACAGACACAGACATAGACACATGCACATAGACGCACACACAGACAGGTACAAAAATAGAGATATATAGAGAGATAGAGACAGGTACAAAAATAGAGATATATAGAGAGAGATAGAGACAGGCACAGAGATAGAGATATATAGGTAGAGACAGAAACAGAGGAGATGAAGAAGCTAAAAATAGAGAATAGTACAGAAGCTGGTGGGGAAAAGTTGAATATAGAATCATGGGGAAATGATGTAAGAATCAGAATATATGTAAACATTGTATTACTACCCATTACCAAGACAAATTGTGAACTCCGACTGCTTAGTCATGTGGCACACATTCCTGGTGTTGATCTTTATCACAAGGATGTTATTAGACAACTTTCAATCGAAGTGACCAAAGGGATGATGATACTTCCAATGGCCGGGGTTAGTCGATAATTTTTTTCCGGGAATCATTTGTAATGTGAAGGGATAGCACATGTTTATATATATATATGTATATATATATATATATATATATATATACATATACATATACATATATATATATATATACATATACATATACATATATATACATATACATATACATATACATATACATATACATATACATATACATATACATATACATATACATATACATATTAGGGAGTCGTATCTGAAAAATGTAAAGTTGTGCTCGCCTTTTTTTTCCCTAAAGGAATTGATCTTGCATGTATATGAATTTTGTATTAGGGATTTAATTCATTTTTAAGCAGGATATCAGTCAAGGGTTTGTGCATATGAACAGAAATATAAACTTCAATATAGCTTTGCTTACACATGCGAGAACAACATCTATTTTCTACATGAATTTTTGAAACCGACAAGTGGCAGTGATTTGATGACTTTTAATCAACATAAATCCTCTTTGGCATCCCGATGGTCTTTATATCATCTTGAGTCACGTCTCCTGATGTGAATTGATTATCCACAGAGCATTCTGCATTGAAATTAGAAAATAGGAAAGCTTGAAAATGGCAAAAATTCACATCTGATCCGGAAAACCTATAATTATGCTGGACACGGAGAAGAGAACAGGAAAGTCGCCGGAGACAAGTCTGTGGAGGGATTATCTCTGCCGGCATCACAAAGGTACTCGAATCGTGGGTTTTCACATTAATGCAAACACGTAGGAGCGTTGTCCTCAGGAGACGAGTGAGTTTTATTGCTATAAAGTACTTGTTTTCCGATAAGTCTGTAAAAAATCTTTCGTATTTTGTTTATGTTCTTTGTTACTGCATTATTTTTTTTGTAAACGTATCACCTATTTAAAGCCTCTGGTGAGTAGAATTACATATATTTATAGGCCTCACTACTACTCGCATCTAGGGAAATAAGTTTTACTATCGCTCAAAGCAAAGAAAATCAGAGTATTTAGAAGGGATCAAACAAAAGAACTAAGAAAGTGGAAGCAGAGAAATTAAGAAACTGAGTGAAAAATAAGAAAACTTTAGGCGAGGATCATATGAAACAAAAGAAACAAAGATTAAGGAAAAAACTTAGGAATGCCGCGAGGAAAGAAGAGAGGCAGAATTAAAGAGAAAGTGAATAATCAAGCGCCGTACTAGTGACGTCATAAAAGAGATGAGCTGTGAATTCTCACAAGAAAGAAATGTCGGACATAGGCATGGATAGTACAAAACATGAAAAAATAAAATCAATATTAGGAATACTGTTGTAGGAAACGACAAACATTTTGAATTATTAAGGCATAATTTTAGGTTACAGTTAAATGAGATTTACTACCACAAGATCTACCTCGAATTGAATAAGATATTCTGTAATCTACCAAAGTGGAATATGAAATTACTGGTTGAAGAAGTTAGTTAAGATTGCTAAGAATTTTCAAATAAAAAGAAAACAATTATCATTACAAAGCTGTATCTCACGGCCTTTTCATAATCTGAATTACGTCACTGACACGAACGATTTATTCCATAGTAGATATGTATGCATCTAATATATATATATATATATATATATATGTATATATATATATATATAAGTGTGTGTGTGTGTGTATTTATATATATATATACGTATACATATATATATATGCATATATATATATATATATATATATATATATATATATATGTATGTATGTATGTATGTATATATATGCAATAAAAACACTAGGAACGTGTGTTTTATAAATGCAAGGTAACCATTTTAGAAAATAAACAAACGGAGCAGAGCGTTTTCGTATATTACATCTTCAGTGTAAATTACAAAGAGGATACAGACATGCATAATATAATATGAAAAGAGCATAAGGAACTACACTAGGAGAGGTGGTGGACGAATTGTCCGGCGTGGGTCACACGTTTACCATTCTTACATTTGGTAATTATTGGCTAATTCCTTACAGATATGATTATCTATCTTATACAATCCTAAGTTGAGGTTGAAGTTGTTATCATTTGTAAATTCAACCAGGCAACTTTCAACTAAATTTCTTTCGACAAAATTATTGTTGAAAGTAATCACTCAAGCACGTTCCCAGTTGATAGGGTAATTAAAAGTGCTTAAATGTTTAAAAATGGCACTTGACTCATTCCCGTCTTTGACACATTTCTTGTGTTGTTTTATCCTAACAGAAAGATCTTTTGCCGTTTGGCCGATAAAGAATTCATTACATATTTTGCAAGGAATTTTGTAAACACAGCCTTTTTGGCAATTTTCATAGTTATCAATTAGGTATTGTTTGATTGTATTATTGTTTCTGAAGACTACGTTGATATTGAAATTCTTGAGTAATTTGGGAACAATAGTTAAATTTTCTTGGTAAGGTAAAACTACTAGGTTATTATGGTCCTTGGGTTTGTTAGGCTGAGAGGTGTAATAAATCTACCTTGCAAAATTGTAACAAACATCAATGAAATATCTTAAACATTTCATTTGTATATATATATATATATATATATATATATATATATATATATACATATATATATATACATATATGTATATATATATATATACATATATATATATATATATATATATATATGTCTGTATTTATCGATTAAAACATACGAATCTGTTTTCCCTAAAAACGCGTAGTGACTTGATACAGGTCTTTAAAATTTTAAAGGGAATTGACAACATCAAAAGTGACCAAATTTTCACATTGAATGAGAATCAGACAAGAAACAATGGTCTCAAACTATCCGGAAATAGATTCAATTTGGAAGTAGGTAGAAACAACTTTGCCAACCGTGTGGTTGATGAATGGAATAAACTTCCTGCACGGGTAGTGTAATGTAGTTCAGTTCGAAGCTTTAAGAATCATTTAGATAAACACCTAAGCAAGATGCTGTAATTATTATAATTTTTTATGTTATTTGTTTTTGTTTTGTTATCATTTGTCTGTTTGATTTTCATTTATTATTAGTTATATGTCAATTTATCATTACATACTATTTACCTGTATGTTTATTATTTAACTATACCTATGCTTTTATTTATGTTTTTATTTGTTATTTACATTATTATAGTTTTTATCTATTAATTTATTATTATTATTATTTTTTCGTATCCGATCTAGATATGGACCAAACGGTCTCCTGTCGGCATGCTCCGCCTTTGTAATCCTTTGCAATCCTTTATATATATATGTGTATATATATAAATGAATATATATATATATATACATATATATATATATATATATATATATATATATATATATATACACACACACACATATTTTTATATATATATATATATATATATATATATATATATATATATATGTATATTACAAGTGAAAAACGTAATCTCACATTTGTCAATTACGTTAAAACCACTGTTGGAGTAGAAAAGACTAGAGTCTAGATTCCCCGTCTCCAGTCTTTTCTACTCCAACAGTGGTTTTAACGTGATATACATACATACATATATATATATATATATATATATATATATATATATATATATATATATATTTATGTATGTATATTACAAGTGAAAAATGTAATCTCACATTTGTCAATTACGTTAAAACCACTGTTGGAGTATAAAAGACTAGAGTCTAGATTCCCCGTCTCCTGTCTTTTCTACTCCAACAGTGGTTTTAACGTGATATATGTATATATATATATATATATATATATATATATATATATATATATATATAAATATATATATATATATATATATATATATTTATATATATATATACATATATAAATACACACACATACACACACACACACACACACACACACACACACACACACACACACACACACACACACACACACACACACACACACACACACACACACACACACACACACACACACACACACACACATATATATATATATATATATATATATATATATATATATATATATATATATATATATATATATATATACTAGGAGACTGCAATTACTCGAAGCTTTTCACATTAGAGACAAAACTCCAGTCATTAACATCCAGAGCAATTTGATCTCTACTATCCCATTCTATAGAAACAAAAATCCCCCACTCCTCCCTCCCTCTACCCCTCTCTCCCTTCGCCTCCCCCTCCTCACCTTTCCACCTCCACCTCCTCTCTCCCCCACGGTGACCACACTCGCCTAACCTTCCCCCACCCACCCAACCCCCTTACCCTTTGACCTCTGAGATCCCTTTTGTCTGACCTGATCTTAGGCTAATATATGTATCTGTCAACCCCGACTTGTCACTTTCTTGCTCTCTTTCCTTTAAATGTAAGTCTTCTTGTCACCGTATTTATTTGCATTTATATTGTATTCCTCATATTTTACTTGCACACAGTTGTCATCTTTTCTGTATTTATGTAATTTGTTTTGTTTTGTTTTGTTTTGTCACCATTACTGTAACTATGTAACTTTTGTTATTTCAGTTTACTCTTGAAAATGTCTTCATCAAGACAAAACTTTGAGCCCAAATAAGAAAAAAAATAGAAGAATATAGTGATTTAATTTCAATTTACCCGGTTAATGGCAAATCTCTAATCAGGAAAATCGAAAATACAAGGAAAAAACTGAATAACTACAACAATGCTGTCGTTTTTAACTGCACTTGTATCACTGAGAACCTGATTCCCTCCTTCACTAATATATATATATATATATATATATATATATATATATATGTATATATATATGTATACATATATAAATATTCACTATAAAGTAATGTCGTAGCACATTGATAAAATAAACTTTTTATCCCACAGTCGGAAAAAGAAGACACTAATGTCAAACGTTCTGTATATTTCGATCACTAACTGTGACCCTCTTCAGTAGAATGAATACATAGTGGAAGGCATAAGCTTATATACAAAAATGTGAGGTGGAAAAGGAACAAACTCAGGTTACGTGACCGATGCTCCGCAAGTCGCGTGGGTTTTTGTGACCTTGGACAAAATGAGGTAGCACTTGGTTGACACCTGACTGCATTACTACCTCAGCAGTCAACCAAGTGCCACCTCATTGTCTCCAAGGTCACAAAACCCCACACGACCTGCGGAGCATCGGTCACGTAACCTGAGTTTGTTCCTTTTCCATCTCACATTTTTGTATATAAGCTTATGCCTTCCACTATGTATTCATTCTACTGAAGAGGGTCACAGTTAGTGATCGAAATATACAGAACGTTCGACATTAGTGTCTTCTTTTTCCGACTGTGGGATAAAAAGTTTATATATATATATATATACATATATATATATATATATACATATATATGTATATTTATAATATATATATATATGAATGGTATGGTAGTGAGGTGAACACAAGGAACTGTTGGAGGTTTATTACTGATGTCTCATTCTCACCAGGATTTCTTCAGAGTATTTACAATAACAGAAATATTAACACCTTATGTGTCAGACGTTACTCCGCGGTCGACCTCACTTCTCCTACCTCTGTGTTCAGCTTCGTAAAGTACCAAATAGCTCATCGTTCGCGCTAATCTAATAAACCCATATCGATGGTTGTTTCTCGGATGGGGAGTGATGTTCGATCCATCAGTTATTTTTCTCTTTTTCTTTGTGAGTCCCCTTTGGAGCCACTCTATTCCATCCCAATCAAGTAGATGGCTATGACTGTCAGCGTGGACCACTAATGAGTTATAAGCTTGGTGGGGCTTGACATGACTTTTGTGCTCACTTGTCCTCTTTTTAATTCCTCTGCTGGTTTCTCCGTGATAATTCAAATGACAGTTTCCACTTGGTAGCTTATAGGCAATACTATATTCTTCTTGGTCGACCATGATTTTGTTTTGGACTTTTTTTTTTTACAATATCTCCTATTTTTGTCCCCGTGCTGAGTACGACTTGAATACCGGCTATGGTGAGCAGATGTCTCATCTCACACATGTGCATTGAGATGGCTATAGATATATATTTATCGCTGTCAACTTTGGTCATTTCTTCTCTGTTCCTTGTGCTTCTTTTTGTTATCTTTAATCCATTTCCTTTAATTGACACAATAGCCCTTCTGGATAACAGAGGTTGGTGAAAACTTTAAAATTACACTCTATCTCGTCCTCGAGGAACTCTTCGTTACATACGTGGTATGCTCTTAATAAGCCTATGATTTCTCCACTCTTTATTCTCTCATTATGGGCGGAGTAGTAGTGAATAATGTCGTTTTTGTTGGTATTTTTTTGTGGACTGAGAATGCGGTCTTATTTTCTGTTTTCCATATAACTGTATCAAGGAAGGCCAATCAGTTTTCTAACTTATGTTCCACTGCGAACTGGATGCTTTGATCAATCCTATTCAATCTTCTCAATTTATTGTCTAAATTCGTGTTCTTTGGGGCAATGACAAGAACATCGCCAAATATTGAAACCAGGTAGTGTTCCGACACTATTTCTATGATTTTTTTTTTCTAAAATCTTCATGTAGAGGAGCTGACAGTATTCCTCATTATTGAAAAAAACGGTTTAGGGAAAGATAAGGATGTTTTTTGGGCCTTTTATGAACTTAGAAAAAACTTATAGCAGGGTAGACAGGAAGCCACTGCAGGAGGTTTTGCGGATATATGGGATTGGGGAAAGCTATTTAAGTAGTCAAAAGCTTTTACGAGATTAATGGAGCCTGTTAGAATGGGAAATGGAGAGAGCGAGTGGTTTGAGGTAAAGATAGGACTGCGTCAGGGATATGTTATGTCGCCATGGCTGTTCAATGTGTACATGGATGGGGTGGCGCGGGAGGTAAAGACAAGGGTAATGGGTAGGGGAATGGAGAAGGTTAAAACAAATGGAGAAAAATGGAAAATGAGCCAGTTGTTTGCTGACAGCATTACGCTTGTGGCAGGGTCACAGATAGGATTAAAGGAGTTAGTGACGTTTTGTGGAAAAGTATGATAGGAAAAAATTGAAGGTAAATGTGAGTAGAAGCAAGGTGATGAGATTGAAATAAGTTTAAAAAGAGAGCGACTGGAGTAAGTGGATACCTTTAGGTATTTGGGGCTGTACGTGGCAGGAAAGGGAGAATTGAAGGTGGATGTAAACTATAGATTGAGAGAAGCAAGTAAATACCTTGGGGGGAATTAATGCCAAGAGGAGATTGTACGAAAAGGTGATTGTGCTGACGTCACTGTATGGGATAGACACTTGGAATTAAAGAGAGTCATAGAGGAAAAGTTTTAATGTGTTTGAGATGAAATGTCTGAAACTTATGTTAGGGGTTACTAGGTTGGATAGGGTGAGAAACAAGAAGGTGAAGAGGAGGAGAGAGGGAGTAAAAATGAAAATGACGTATAGGGCTGATGGAAAATTATTGGGTGTTTTGAACATATGAAAATAACGAGGTATGGAAGGCAAAGGTGGAGGTAGTCAGCATAACGGGACCACCGAAGATAAGATAGATAGATAGGGTGAATGTGACAATGAGCAAGAGGGGAATGTCTGTTGAGCAAGGTATGGAGAAGGCAGGAGATAGGAATGAGTGGAGAGTGTGTATAAATGATACTGTTGTGCAAGGAAAGGAAGGGTGGGGGATGTGGGGTAGGAGGTGCTTATGTGTGAATGATATTTCAACACAGACCGAAGGGACTTCTCCCCCCGTCTTCTCTTTTTCTGCATGAGGGGACAGGGAGGGAGGGCCGCAGATTAAGTGAAGCAGCCTTTCTATGGATGTACTGTGTCTTGCTACATTGCTTCTGACCAAGGTCATTTGGCGGGACAGGGGATAACCTACCTCCCTTATGAAGGGGAAAGCTCTTAGTATGTGTATATGCATATGTATATGTACACACACACACACACACACACACACACACACACACACACACACACACACACACACACACACACACCACACACACAAACACACACACACACCACACACACACACACACACACACACACACACACACACACACACACACACACACACACACACACACACACACACACACACACACACACACACTCATATGTATATATATATATATATATGTATATATATATATATATACATATATATATATATATATATATATGCATTTATATGTATATATATAAATATATATATATGTAAGGAGAATTCTCCCCTCAGCTAACATATATATATATATATATATATATGTTGAGACATTCTGACAGGTTGATGTAAGCGGAATAGGAAACACAGGAGTCTTGGTCTTGAGTTTATTCCTGACTAGTTTCGCAGGTATGCTTTTTCAAAGGAATATGTGTACAAACGGGCTGTGGGCATTTTATACATGGGGTGGACCTCACCACCTCTCCGAGTTGCCATAGTTGGTGGCGAATGTGAACATCACATTGTGGCTCATGTAACAATGAAGACATTTATACAATTAAATATGATAACACTAATATCAAAGAGATTAATAATAGAAAATGTAACAATAGTAATGATAACGATGAAGATAAATATTTAATTAATAATTTTAACAATAATAATAAAAATGATAATAGCGGAAATAATAACAATAAAATAAAAGTAATAATAATAAAAACAATAATAAAAATAAAAATAATAATACTAATAACCAAGAAATAAAAATTATTAATAGTAATCATGACAATAATAGTGAAAACAATGATAATAAAAACGAAAAAATTAATTAAATGTTTAAATAGTAACAATAATAATAACAAAAATAATGATAAAGATGATGAAAGTAATAATAATAAAGATGGTAATAATAAAAATAAAAATGAAAATGAAAATAAAAATGTAATGATAAAATTATTATAATGATAGAAATAATACATAATAGTTATAATAACAATGATAATAATAATAGTGTTGAAAATAAATAGTAACAAATAGCATTAAAAGAATAAATCATGATAAAAAGTTGGGGCAAGGTAGCATGGAGGAACTTTAGAGTGAAAGGAAGAAAGCTGGAGAGGGTAGGCCGAAGTGGGAAAAAGGTATCTACTTAGGGTCGGGGGGTCTGGGAAGCCATTCTTGGAGGGCAAGTGTCGCGGTAGATTTTGTCCATTTCGAGTCACCAGTTCTCTTGTTTGTGTTTTTGTGGTTGGCAATGTAAAGTGATTCAATTATTTTCCGTTGTTTCTTGTGTAGTCCTTTAGCTAGAATGGTGGAACCCTCCCAGTTAGGCAAATGTCCCTCTGTGTCAATGTGGTTAACTAGAGCGTTGGTTTCTCGGTGGTGTCTAATGTCCGCTTTGTGTTCCTTGAGTCTGTTGTTAAGTCCTCTGTATGTCTCTCCGTAGTATGCACAGTCACATCCTTTGCAGGGAATTTTGTAAACGATGCTATTGTCACGGTTCGTCTTGGTTCTGTTGGTGGTCAAGTGTCCTATTTTCTTCCCTGTGTCATTTACTATGATGAGTCCTATTTTTATTTTTATTATTGTTTTTATTATTATTACTTTTATTTTATTGCTATTATTTCCGCTATTATCATTTTTATTATTAGTGTTAAAATTATTAATTAAATATTTATCTTCATCGTTATCATTACTATTGTTACATTTTCTATTATTAATCTCTTTGATATTAGTGTTTATATATGTATATATATATATATATATATATATATATATATATTCATACATATATATATGTATATATATGCATATATATATACATATATATATGTATATATATGCATATATACAGTATATATATATATATATACAGGCACACACACACATATACAGTATATATATATATTATATATATACATATTATATATATATATATACATACATATACATATATATATATATATATAAAGACAGATAGGTAGGTAGATAGATAGTAGATAAGCTAATAGATCGATAGATAGATAAATAGATAAATTGATTGATAGATAGTGAAAGAGAAGAAGACAAAGTAAGAGAACGAGAGTGAGAGGTACAAAAATGACAAATAGAAAAGAGAGAAATTACATATTATATGAATGAGTATGGTAAAATGTCAAAATGGAAACTTGAATAGAGCATTATATAGTAATCTCTTCTAGACTGTAATATGTTGAACCCGAACTGGCTTTGCAATATCGTTACGTAATAAAAGATGAGTATTAAGATAAAAACAGAATAAAAAAATCTATAATCTTTTTTTCAGAAATGCATAAGATAGAGCAATATCATTTTACTTTAGAATGTATATATATCATTTTATCCAACGTGCACGAAACGCTTTAAAACTGAAGTGCATATGACCATGTTAGGACCAAAACAATACTTCCATGAACATAAAAAGACGAGGCCTGGAACATAAAATACGATCTGTTGAAGAGGGAAGAAGTGTGTGGGAGTGGGGGAGGAGAAGAGAGGGGGTGGGGTAAAGGGAGGGAGGGAGGGAGGGAGGGGAGGGGCTGACAGACGTGAAGCCTTTGCGTGTATAAGGCGCGTTGGTCCGAGGGGCGGGGAACATCGAGAGCTTTGAGTTATTGATTTTGGTCTTGATTCCGTGGTGCCCCGTGGAGGAACAATTAATACCTTAACTCCGCTTGCGTGACTGGAGGGAAGGAGGTAGAGGGAAGAGGGAAGAGAGGAAAGGAGGCAGAGGGGAGGAAGGGAGGGGGGAGTAATAGCATGAGTGAGTGTGGAAGGGAACAAGACTAAAGAGATAAGTGTCATAAGAAATATAGAAAAAAAAACGATGGGAGAATCTATAGCGGGAAGATGATATGTGGAGGAAGGTGTTAGAAATTAATCGGCGAGGTAGGAGGTGGGAAATCATAGAGAGAACATGAGAGGAGATGACGGCGCGTGGGAAGCAGGTGCCTCCTGAGATGGAAAATATGTCTGCAATACATTGTGGGTAGAAAATGAGCGAAGGAGGAACTACAAGAACAAACGAGGACACCAAAGGAAACCCTGTTGTAAATAACTTTCAGAGAAGGGGTATACAGGAGAGACAGACTAGCAACTGAGGATATGGAAGAAAGAAAAGTAAAGGAATGTAGGTAATGAAAGCGCGCTGAGAAGAAAAGAGAGAGAAAATTGTAGGAAAAGAAATGACGTTTCAACATACATTGCTTTCTTATTTTTATCTTGATATTCTTACACATTTAGCATGGTGACGATCCTCTCAAATTTTGTTTTTTCGCTTCTATCTAGCCAAGTGTACATCATCATTGTTTAACCGGTCTGACAAAGTGACATGATATATGGGTTCTACTTAGGCTAACTACTAACAAATTTAGTCAACTTAGTGGTTATGATTTTAAGACTTAATATACATTCCTACATTGTAAATTGTTACAAACTTATGGAATAAAGAAAATCTGCTGAAGTCAGTCGTACATTTCCTTTCTAATTTAGTAACGAACTGGAGAGAGTGAATGGTTTTAGGCGCATACATCAGGATTGTGCGATATTACCATGGTTGTTGAACGTGTATATATATCGGATGCTGAGATAGGTAAACGCAAAATACCTAAGCAAAAGTTTAGATTTGATAAGTGAAAACGTAAGGATATATGAAGTAAACTTTTTTTCGTGAATGACTAAGGTTGTGGTTAATTCTAAGACTTATAGAAAAAAGGGAGCAAATAAATGTCCGGATTGAATAGTGTTATGGGATATAAATATTCGGGAAATGATGGATTGAAATCTTTGTATAATGCTGTGTGAAACACTTGAAATATAATGGAAGTAAAGAAGAACCTAGGGAATGTATTTTAGGTGGAGGATTTGAGAATTATGATAGGTATTACAAGAACACACAGAGTGAAAAATACGCATATAAGGCAGACAACAGGAATGGGAAGATAGTTGTCGGTTAGGATAGAACAGACAGTACTGAAATGACCAGGGTATATGGAAAGATTGGTAAAGGGTTTGGCAAAAAGAAGAAGACTAAGGATAAGATGGGATGAAATGTGATTTGAATAAAATGTCTGTAGAACAGAAAAGGGGGAGTAAAGTGGGATAAAATAGAGAACGGAGGGATATTGTAAAGAGATGCTGCGTTTCACGCTTCACCATATGTTGAAGTAGGTACACCATCTCTGGCTATCAAGTCCTGTTATGAGGTAAACGTATTTTGTTACATTGTTTTGGCTCGGGCATTGTGTAGGGAAACAGGACGACCTTTCCTCCCTAAAGTGCTAAGAAGGGAGGGGCAGTTGAGTAGTTTGTTTGTATATAACTCGATCATCTCACTTATAGAGTGAAAAAGGCATTTAGAAAATATATACTTTTCTTTGTTGTAAAGTACAAACATTATTGGTTGAACTCAACTGAAGAAAGAAGAAACCAGCAATTGAGCATAATGGAAAACCGAGAAGGATTCTTGTATCTGTAAAATGAGGTATTATATGCATGGTCTAAAGTCACTGAGATTGCAGAAGACAACACGTGATTCAACTCGACCCAGGATCTCATTTTCTAAAATATGGTACGAAAAGATAGAGAATATAAGAATAGCAACTTTAAGTAACATTCTCAGTTAAAGAAATAAAACCAAGTGACCTTGGCCTAGACAAGGAGAAGGTCTAGTCAAGATATATAGATATGCATAAAATACGGACTAACCCATACAACCACGTATAGAAATGAGTTATCAAGCTTTGCACACCCAATGCTTCCATAGCCTTAAAGGGCAATTTTAAGCATAGCATTCTTGCAAAGTCATAAATCACACAACACTGGGCAAACCAAGCATGCCGTGTCTTCAAAGGTCGGGAACAAAAAATGCTAATTGTATTTTGCGCAGAACGAATACGGAAATTGAAATAAAAGGACATACAAAACAGAAAGGGATTTTTGCTCAATAGGCAGGCAATGGAGATCTAATAAAACCACAGATAAAAGAAAACAAACCATGACGGATATCACAGAATTAGTATATATATATATATATATATATATATATATATATATATATATATATATATATATATATATGTATATATATATGTATGTATATATATAAATATATATATATATATATATATAACAACATAACATAAAAAGAAGGAATACGATCGACATGAGTGTCGAGTGCTGCAAAAATATAAATAAAAATACAAACTAAAAACTATAATCAGAGAGTAACAAAGGTAAAGGGTATAATTATGGAATGAAGTTTAGTCCTTAGATATTTGTCTACTTGTGCTTAACACATGCTTAGGTAAACGTGCTTGTGTATGTATGTATGTATGTATGTATGTATGTATGTATGTATGTATGTATGTATGTATGTATGTATGTATGTATGTATGTATGTATGTATGTATGTATGTATGTATGTATGTATGCATGCATGCATGCATGCATGCATGTATGTATGTATGTATGTGTGTATGTATGTATGTATGTATGTATGTATGTATGCATGCATGCATGTATGTATGTATGTATGTATGTTAGTATGTATGTATGTATGTATGTATGTATGTATGTATGTATGTATGTATGTATGTATGTATGTATGTATGTATGTATGTATGTATGTATGTATGTATGTATGTATGTATGTATGTATGTATGTATGTATGTATGTATGTATGTATGTATGTATGTATGTATGTATGTATGTATGTATGTATGTATGTATGTATGTACGTGTGTTTGTGTTTTTGTTTGTGTTTGTGTTTGTGTTTGTGTTTGTGTTTGTTTGTGTTTGTGTGTGTCTGTGTGTCTATGTGTGTGTGCGCGCCTGCCTTTACATGTGTGTATACAGACTCAAGAATATTTAGAGAGAGAATGGGACAAGAGGTAGAGGGAGGGGAGAAGGACGTCTTGCTGTCGATGAGAAGAGGTGAACTGGCTGCGATGCAGGAGTTGGCGTGGCTCGGGCACGACCAAGCTTTGATGGACGGCTGGTTCCCAATACCCTGGGCTTTTGGGTCGTGAACATTTTTTGCTTCTTCTCATCCGGATCAAGGTTTTGGCTGCTATTAAGGGGGAGGAGGAGATAAACGAGAAAAGGAGGGCGAAGAAAGGGAACAGGAAATGGCGATCGGGGTTAGACCAAAGAAAAACTTGACACAAAGTAATTCTATAGGTGACAAACATGGTTAATTCACTTCATGTCGTCTGATTGTAAGCCATAAATAAAAACGTACATACACGTACATGAACCAGGCAAGTAGTCCATTCTGTGTATATCTTTGAATCTGAACACAAACAGCACAAGATGTAGAAAACAACATGAACTTAATCACATGTATTCACTCTTAGATTATTTAGCTTTTGTGGATGAATTTATATACTACTCTCTACACTTCAAAATCATTCCTACTCATGTAATGAATTTTTCTTAAAGCCAAAATTTCTTACTTTTCAAATTACATTCCTTTCACGTTAATTGCTTATTTTTTACTTGCCAATCCCATATTTCTTTTTCTTTTAATATTTTGAACAGAATTTCTTAAAAATCAAAACTAATAAGCTTCATCAGTGCTTTGTTCTCTATATTAAACTTTTCCCTTATATATATATATATTTATACATATATATATACATATATATATATATATGTATATATATACATACATATATATGTGTGTATATATATATACTATATATATATATACATATATATATATATATATATATATATATATATATATATATATCTTTACTATTTTTCTTTACCTAGGTCATTTTATCTTCATTTTTCTTTAAACCCCGAAATATTACCAATTTAGTTTTTAAGATATATAAAATCTCTCCACTGTGAGGTAGTAATTAAACCATTACTACATGAATAAATATATATGAAAAAATTAGACACTTTAAATGGAATATTTTCTCCACAACTCCAACAGGGACGGTTCATCAAAAGTTAATTAAACAATTTGCTCAGTATAAGTATAAAGAAAATGTTCCTCTACCTTTTTACTACTAATGTCAACTTATTCTTTAATGTGGTTGCCAACAAGTCTCTTTTAAGCTGAGGAAGTTTTCCGCAGCGAATTTCTTGAAATTATTTATCAAGTATATACAACATGTTCCCTAATTGATTATCAATATAAAAACCAACAAGATAATAAGCTAAATGCAAATAATGAGAACTGTTCATATTTTGATTTTAGAAAGGGCTATATTCAGACTTTGCCGATTGTCTAGAGGTCTTTTAATGTATGGAACACGAGAACATTTAACCATTAAATAGAAAATTTGCAAAGATTATAAGGTTTGTATAATATATGTATTTAATTAACACTGCTATGGTTTGCCGGTATAAAGATGTAACAATATTCAAACAGAATAAGTTGTTGTGATACAGGTTTACCATGTTATTTACAAGCAACCTTGATGTGACTTTCAGCATTAAAAAACAAACAAACAAAAAAACGACATATTGGGAAATATTTCAATCACACGGGATAAACAGATGACTTAATTCTTCTTTAAGAAACTACAGGAGACTTCCGAAGAATAATAAGTTGTTCTAACAAAGTAGTCAGAATTAGTCTCAAAGATAAAGATTAGAATCAAAGTAATTTTCAATTATCATGTCCAAATTTAAGCAATAAGAATTACTAGTGAACGTGTTTAACATATTAAAGGCATGGTCGCATGGGCAAAAGGCTGAGATCGAGGAATGATGTTAACAATTTTGTTTAAAAAAAAACACATTATAGTTACATGGGATTTGCATCTTTTATAAAAAAAAAGTACCTCTGCAAGTTCCTTACATAGGTTTGGGAGGTAAAATCTATGACAAGTTTCTATTCATAAGTTGAATCTATGTATCTAAATCTGGACAATAATGATTTTGTGAAGGCTAATAATTGCACAATGAACAATGGAGAAAACCTTACTGCAGACAACTCACGAAACAAAAATGTTTTAGTTTGGGCAAGAAAGTAAAGATATATAAGAGAGTAATTAAAACTGCTGTGCATGATTCAAGAATTGATGATAATAAGGTTGGTAAATGTCTCTCTGGTTTTATTCTTTTATTTGCTTTGTTATCCTTTGTCTGTTTGTTTATCATTATTTGCTTGATTCTCATTTATTATTAGTTATATGTCAATTTATTATTATCTACTATTTACCTTTTTGTTTATTATCTAACTATACCTATGCACTTATTTATGTATTTTACTTATCATTTACATTATTATAGTTTTTATTTATTTATTTATTTATTTATTTATTTATTTATTTATTTATTTATTTATTTATTTATTTATTTATTTATTTATTTATTTATTTATTTATCTATTTATTTATTTATTTATTTATTTATTTATTTATTTATTATTTATTTATTTATTTATCTATTTATTTATTCATTTATTTATTTATTTATTTATTTATTTATTTATTTATTTATTTATTTATTATTTATTTATTTATTTATTTATTTATTTATTTATTTATTTATTTATTTATTTATTTATTTATTTATTTATTTATTTATTTATTTATTTATTTATTTATTTATTTATTTATTTATTTACATATTTGCTATTATTATGATTTTTTTCGCATCCGACCTAGATATGACCAAAAGGTCTCCTGTCGGCATGCTCTGTCTTTGTAATCCTTTGCAATCCTTTGTAAAGCGGGAAGAAGTACGAGAGAAGTTGATTTATGGGCCTAGGTTGTCTTGGTTTTGCAAATCAATGAAGAGATTGGAACTAGTCTTTGTTCAGATCACGTCAAGTGGAATCTTTATAGTATATATTGAATGTAGTTTAGATTCTAGAGAATCAAGATGTTATAATTTAGATATCTAGATTCTAAAGTTCTAACTTATAACATTTAGGATAATGTGATCAAACAACCAACTCCTCTTATCAACGTAATGCTAAAACCTACTGAAAGAAATACAAATTCACGAAAATAGAGATAGTGGGTATATTTGCCTAGAACCTGATACCACAGAAATCTGGTCATCAATAAAACTCAGGGGATCAATTTCATGATCAGATATACCTAATGGTATTTGAAAAAAGTATATACATCTTTATAAGACAAAAAGCAGAATACCGTCTATTTTTTTCTTTTCCGAATATTAAATAAACCACACTTTATATCATATTGATAACAAGTAAGCATATAACCCAGTGGTTCTTAACATGGGATGCTTTTACCTCCAAAGGGTACGAAGCCTTAAACCTGAGGATAGGAGACAAGATAACCAGTGCATGGTACTGTATGTTTACAATGAGAAAGCAAAACAAGGTTTGTATTACTAATCCTTTTCATTCGTATTGGATGGGGGTACGATATTTTTTCTGAGATATCAAGGTGTACAGGCACTGAAAAAGATTAAGAATCATTGATCTAAACAAATAAATAGATGGATGAATAAACAAATAAATAGAGCGATAAATAAATGATTAAATGATATATGTATATATACATATATATATATATATATATATATATATATATATATATATATATATATATATATATATATACATATATATATATATATATATATATATATATATATATATATATATATATATATATATATATATATATATATATATATGTATGTATTTGCTACTCTACAAATTTACAAGTTCTTGCATGGTCATTCTTGAGTAAGCAATACTCGTACTTGTGCTTTCTTATTAATGACATTAGTAAAGTTGATTATTTTCATTCTGTTGTCTTTACTGTTAACTGCAGGTTCTCACTGTTATTGTTCATACATTTATATTCTTGTAAATATTTTTACATTGCAGGGGATTACAACTAAAGTCCAATCACGGACAATAATAACCTATTGGAACTAACTTAGTAAAGGTTCACTGCAGCTATCATATTAAATTACATGACGAGATAAAAAAAATTAGTTTAAATACACACACATTACCACGAGAAAAAAATAAAACCAATAAAAATCATAATATTCTAGGAGGACTGAGAGATATAAAACAGCCCACAGTATCATTAGAGAACAAGATCTTCACCCACTTAGTTTAGACAGAGTATAAGTATATGGTATGAGAAAGAATATGACCATCTAAGTCTTCCAAAGCTACCCTGAGAAGCATCATCAATAAGCATCTCCTGTGTAAGGAGGTACATTAGCGATACTAATCCCTGGATACAGACATCTTCACCTCACGCACCTTTCCAGTGGCTGGATCCCTGACGCTCTAATAAATAAGTTTGAGTCAAGTTTTTAATCTTTTATCTACATAATTTAAAGAACAACAGAGAGGCCAAAAATAGGGCAAATAGAATACTTGCGAGGGTCAATTCAGAGAGAAAGGAACTAGGACAAGGTCTTGTAATTCCATTAAGAAAAATTCCATATTATATACAGGTGGAAAAAATAAAAGAACTTTAGAGTTATTAGTATAGACAGGACAAAATGACTGATTATTGAAAAAAAAGTTCCATAAAAAAGGGGGGGAGACGTTTCAGAAAATCAGGTGTTAAGCAATATCTTAGGGAAGGAAGGTTCACGGTTACTAAGTTCTGAAGAGGAATAACAATTGAAAAGTAGAAAATTTGTAAAGATACAAAATTGCGATGCACAGGTAGATGTTGATATCTCTTGGTAAGAAATGA
>NC_134792.1:17910064-17927564 GCF_046742065.1 Oratosquilla oratoria
TTAATATATAGATGGACTATTGTTTACTTTTTTGAAGTTGATATTTTTCTTTTTCTGTTAGATCTTGCCTGTATTTTAGTTTGTTTCTCTTTTTGGGGTAAGTAATATCTTCTGTGTACGTGGAATAGTATTTCTATAGCCTCTTACGATATAATTTTGCTACCCTCCTGACTGGTAGCTGATATCTCATTCATTGGTCTATCTATGGATGGGAATTGATTCATATCAAATGTCTTTAAGTTTTGCTTTGTTTCCTCTATGTATTCTTGCCAACTAGCTTTTTCTAGTTTATGGATTTTTTTGTGTTAAACCTTTCCTTTTAGTTCTATGGTGACCTTCATTGGTACGTGGTTTCAGGGGACGTCATGTGTGGCTTTCCATGTTGTTTGTGTTTATAGGGAGGATGACTACATTGCTCTGTAAGGGGTTGTTGCTTGTTTGTTGCGTTGAGTAGTACCAAGTGGAGTAGCTGCTTAAGTTTATTTAATTCAAACTGAGGAGTTGCTCTGGTATTTATTGTCCCGTTTGGTCTGCTATTTGAGGGTTAAGCCAAAATGGGTGATGTGCGTTCTGATTACTAACTCATATATGGTTTGTTCATACGTTCAGTGTTTGGAGCCTTGGAGGGCTTATGCAGTAGTGTGTAAATATATGACATATAAAATGTTGATTTTTTATTGTGTTTGGATTAATAATTTCTGTTATAGTGTCTCTTACGGTTCGTTTGGTTTATTTTATTTTATCGGAAAAGAGTGTGCTATTGTGTATTAGTGTTATGAATCCATTTGCTTGTATCAATGTTATGAGTCTACTTTTGTATTGTAATCAGTAAATGTGATAGTGTACATTGCGGTATTAATTTTATTTCTTTAATTAGAACTATATGTATATTGTGTTTATGAAAGAACTGAACACTTCATGCATTTTTTTTGTGATTCCACTCATGTATGTTTAGGTTATGTTTTTACGATTATGTATTTTTTGGCACATGTGCTCTTATGTGATAGTTGCTGCTCCAGTTCTTTGTGTATTGGTTTATGCTGAAGAGTGTAGTGCATGTGAGGTGAAACCATGAATGGTATGTATACATTAAGTGGATGTATACAAAATGTTTATTGGTTTTTGTACATGTTGGGCATGTGCATTGGTCTGGGTTGATTTCTGTGTCTTCGGCTATTATGAGAAGGCGTGGGAGGGCATGCGCCGGGGTATTGACCTCTTTATATAAAAAGAACTGGAATATAAAATAGGGGAGACGAAGAGGAGTAGTAAAGCCCCAGTCACACCAAGCTTACAACCTGTTTCCGACCACCTTCGATCGAAAATCAAGCGATCGTTCGGCGACACGAAACCTATGCAAGGAATTGAAATGAAAATGTTAATGTGGTTGATAAGATAAACATCTATGTACTAGGAACTATTCAGTGTGTATTGCAACCTACCTACCTACCTACCTACCTACCTACCTACCTACCTACCTACCTACCTACCTACCTACCTACCTACCTACCTACCTACCTACCTACCTACCTACCTACCTACCTACCTACCTACCTACCTACCTACCTACCTACCTACCTACCTACCTACCTACCTACCTACCTACCTACCTACCTACCTACCTACCTACCTACCTACCTACCTACCTACCTACCTACCTACCTACCTACCTACCTACCTACCTACCTACCTACCTACCTACCTACCTACCTACCTACCTACCTACCTACCTACCTACCTACCTACCTACCTACCTACCTACCTACCTACCTTGTTACCGACTACCAGCGACTTCCAAAAACTACTTGCAACTGGCCGGCAACCACCTGGTCGCCGGTGGTCGGAGTTTCTGGGTCCAATTCCAGGTACCGGCCCTTAGAGCCGCACCTCCTTGTGAAGGTAAGGTTGGTGTTTCCACTTGTGATGATGCGCCGTTGAACACGGTGGTGGTGACCTCGTCATCCTCATGTCTTCTTCATTGCATATTTTTTCTTTATCTTTATTGTTTATTAATATTTTGTGCTCCAGTTTCTAAGGTATTGGAATTATTTAATGCCAGTGTATTTACTCAGATCATTATTCTTCATTATAACAATTGAAATACACTAACATGTGCGTCACACTATAAGGTATAGTTACTGTGATATAGGAGTACAAACATTGTTATTTAGGAAAGAGGTTGAACTGTCTGACATTTCACCTTCGTGCCTATAACAGTTGGCAAAGACCGCGAAAGGCAGGATTGTTGACAGATCTATATTCGTTTCAAGCCAACCCATCCTTATTATTCCGCCCATCCCTCCTCTTGGTCAACACATCCCATTCTGCCCTCCACCATTTCTGTCCAGTTCTAATGACAACAACACCAAAAACAATTTCTTTCTTCCCAATTGGAATTCCTGCTTGCCTTTTTTCACAATACCTTTTCCTGGAGAAGTTCAAGTTCCTGTCATTGGTGAGGCTTATCTTAATTAAGATTTTTTCCATTCCAGAGCAGGCATATTTTTCCATTTCAAGAGAAGTTGCCTCCAATTCTATTAGAAAAAAAGTTTCTAAGATTTATTTGATCATACAAAATATTCTTAAATGAAATAGTGTATATTCAATCAATCAATCAATCAATCAATCAATCAATCAATCAATCAATCAATCAATCAATCAATCAATCAATCAATCAATCAATCAATCAATCAATCAATTAATCATTCTGAATCCACATATAAAGAAAAGCCTCTTTCATAGCAGTCCATGACTCTCACGGCTGCGCCAACCTCTGCCACATCACTTCTGCAAACTTCTCTATCTCGTCTCTCCAACTTATGTCTGGTCTACCTCTAGCACGCTTCCAATCGTATGGCGTCCACTCAATAACACACTTGCTTCATCGTTCATCAGTCGTTCACGCCAACTTACCGTCCCAATTTCACTCCCTCTCTTCTACCGCCTCTACAATATCTTTCACTCTAGTCTACTCTCTCACCCAACTTGCTCTCTTTCTGTCTCTCAGCTTTATTCCTACCACTGAACTCTCCATTTTCCTGTGTGCACTCCTTAGTTTTGTCTCCGTCTCTTTTGTCAATTTCCAAGTCTCACATACGTAGATTATTGCTGGTAATATACATTACCAATTGTAATACGTCTTTTTATTTTATCATCTCGATCTTTAGTCACTTTCACCATCGAATCTATATTATTACACTCTTCAACTACTTCTTCAATAGTCTTACCATCGAGTACGATGTCTTTACTTTGAACTTTCACTTTGAATATTACTTTGGTTTTACTCTTATTAATTTCTAAACCTACCTTAAGACTTTCTTTCTTCAGATCACTTGGCTTATCTTGTAAGTCTTCTACTCTTTCTGAAATAAGAATAATGTCATCCTTAAATCTTAGGTGGTTAAAATATTCGCCTTTAATCTTCAACCCTTTTTCTTTCCAACTCAACCTCCCAAAAAATCTCTTCCAAGCAAGCTGTAAACAATTTGGGTAAGATTGTATTACCTTGCCATGCTTCTTTCTCAATCTTTATCTTTACTGTATCTATGTAGCCGAATTACAGCAGTTCCTTTTGCAGGATTTTACTCTACAGCCCTTACGGATTATTCATTAGCACTCTGCTTGCGTAGCAAGTTTAGTGTTGCTGTTTGTTATGTACCACGTGAAAGCCATCCTCCTAGTCTACAAAAGCTAAACAAAGAGGTACATTGTATTCTGTTTCTTTTTCGATTAGTTGATTCATCGCCTGCAAATTGTTTACAGTCAACTGTTCGTTTCTAAGCCTGTCTGTTCTCTTGGTAGGCTTCCATTTAAATTTTTACTAAGTCTATTTACAAGGATCTTGGAGAATATTTTATATATACTTGATAACAAACCAATCAATCGGTAGTTACTAGAATGTTTTTGGTCTCCTTTTTTATGAAGCAAAATCAGTACAACATTGAACCATGATTCACGAAAAGTTTCTTTACGTAAACACTGGGTGTACAATTAAGCTGATTTACAATTAACTTCTTTCCATGCGTCTTTCAGAAGATCTATCGACATAACATCTTCCCAGTTGCTTCTACTCGCTCCATTTTTTCATATCAAACTCTAGTTTTTCCTTTGGAATGTCTACAAATGAAAAATATTTTTTCAGATCTCTTTTACAACTATCCTTTTTTAGTTTATTTTCATTTTCTCTTGTTTTTCTTTAATCTCACTTTAATAAGTCTTCTCTGTTAAGGACTTCCATACCTTTCATGATTCTGTAATTGGCCAATATATCTCGTCTTTCTCTTCTTTGTTCCAGGCTTGGTAGTTCTAGTTTAGACAATCTTTGTTCGTATGTCAACTTTGAAAGTGTTGGGGTCATCTTTGTTGTTGCTCTTTGGATTCTTTGTAATTTCCTTATATATATATATATATATATATATACATATAATATATATATATATACATGTGTATATATATACATATATATGTATATACATATATATATATATATATGTATATATATCTATGTATATGTATAGATATATGTATATATATATCTATATGTATATATATCTATATGTATATGTATAGATATATATATATATATATATTGTGCTGGTTGTCCATAGTGTCGCAGTGTACTCCAATCTTGGTCTTATTAGTGTGAATAATATTTTTCTTACCATTACTTCATCCAATTAATTAAAAGCCACCTTTATTGATCTTAGTAAATTGTAGGTTTCTCCGACTATTTTGTTTATATGCTTTTCTTTTGTGTGTGTGTGTGTGTGTGTGTGTGTGTGTGTGTGTGTGTGTGTGTGTGTGTGTGTGTGTGTGTGTGTGTGTGTGTGTGTGTGTGTGTGTGTGTGTGTGTGTGTGTGTGTGTGTGTGTGTGGTGTGTGTGTGTGTGTGTGTGTGTGTGTGTGTGTGTGTGTGTGTGTGTGTGTGTGTGTGTGTGTATTCACTTGGTCTTTGGATCACGTGTTGGACTCGTGATCGACAGCTATTTCCCTCCTGGAAGAGAGCTCAGAGCTCGTAGGTCCGATCTATGGGTAATGCTATGACCTTGCACACACACACACACCCAACTCCCCGCCCACGAGAGTTGGAGTAACACCCCTCAGCGCTGCGATACTGATATTATTTCAGCTCCGGGCGAGGATCGAACCCGGACCTCCGTAGTGGCAGGCCAGAGTGTGTGTGTGTGTGTGTGTGTGTGTGTGTATCTTTGTGGTTACGTGTGTAATCTCAAAGTTTCGTTTGCATGCCATTTGACTGTACTGAACGTCATACATGCTTGCATGTATGCTTAGCCCCATGCACGTGAGCACGAAACTAGTGTTTGCATATATGCGCATGGGTTTATGAGCCCAAGTGTTTGTACATTTGTTTATGTGTATGCATTAGCATGTATGTGTGTGGCCATGTCAAATACTGTTCGAAGCAATTTGAAAGCAACAACACAGTTGGAATACAAAAGCGGAATGTGGGGAGGCAAACTCCTCCCACGTCTAACGAGTCTAGTTACAGGAAACGTCATAGTGTCGTGACGTCGGCTGCGCATGCGTAGAATACTGATTGCCGATTGGTTGCGACACAATGAAATCGGAAGTAGTGACTTTATCCTTTCTAATCTTAGGACTACGGCGAAAAAGAATTATATCTAGAAATCGAGAGCAGTTCACGAACTTTGGGCGAATAAATCTGTGGCTTGTTTCATGAAAAACCATGTCGTTGATATATTGTGTATACGTCAATTTATGTATATGTCAGCAGCAGTGTTATTTACAAGTATCACGATATCATTTGTCTGACACAGTTGAAGTCATACAATATATATAATCATATCCGAAGGCGTTATCAGTCACCTCAGCCTCGTAATCTTTTAGTGCCAAATGAGTCTTCGAAATTTCCTGAAGTGATTTGTTTTACATGAGAGCACGATTCATGTTTTGTTTTGTCTGTCAATACAAGAGGATGTATGAAGAATTGAAGAAAATAAATGAGGAATGAAGAAATCATAAACGAGTTGTAAGATTGTTTGAGAGGATATGGGAAAGAACGAATGAGGCAGAAATGCTAGTGCAGAACAAGAAAGAGTGACAGAAATATAAGGGGAAGGAAAATTCTTCAAATAGTTGCAGTATGAGCAAGGATTATTTTATTTATTTATTTTTATTCATTTTTATTCATTTTTTACATTCTACTTATCATGACTTTATGAGAGCCAAGAAAAATGACCCTGACCGAAGCACGACAACCACTTTTTGGCTAAGTGATTGAAAACTTAGCTACTCTTAGTAGACTGAGTTTCTTATATGTCACGTTCTTGTCATAGGTGTGTGGTAAGTGTTTGTCATTCAGAATAGATATTGGACGTCTTGAGAACTCTGGACTACAATTACCTGAAGAAAAATCACTGTTGAGTTCCGCGATGGATTTTTTTTTTTTTTTTTTTTTTTTTTTACCTTTACAAGATAGATACGGTTTACCTGCATTTTATTTATCTAGTTACGGTGTGCCTCAGATGCTGTCAGGTTATCTTGAAAATGCCTTGGGATTATGGTTTGGCTTTAGATCATGAATTAATATTATGAACGATTTTAGAGACAATGCTTCATCTTGCTGGACACAAATACGTTTTTAGCCTTAGAAATGCTTTGTTGCAGTCTTTCTATTCATTATCTGTAAAGAAATTCATAATGAATTTCTCTGCTTTGTTGTATATATTTAATTTTATGATCCTCGGAGATATTATAGGTCTTGTGAATACATAAGATGTTTAGGTCTATGACCGGTCGTGCCTGTCTGTCAAGATATATTCTTTACTGCCCTTGTTTAGGATAATTTGGGCTGTTTTGTGAGCAACATGGTAATGATCTTTTATCTTTTAGTCACACTGTTCTGAGCAATGGCGATATTGGCTAGTTGACTGTTCAGATATTCGTTTTCATAGGGTTGGAGAGGATAGAAAGAAGTAAAATATTTCCATGGAATGCTAGCTGGTGACATTTATAGGGGGAAGGTGGGACTACAAGAAATTCAATGCCCGTAGAATAATTACAAATACATGGATTCACAATATGCATACAAAATATGTATATTATATGTATTTTTGAAAGAATTTTTGAGCCCTTTATCATATTTGTTATTTGACATGTATGATCCTGTCTCACATAACCAAAGTTATAAACCTAAGTGTAAAAAATCAAATGACTTTACATTATAATAAGCAAAAGATATTTTTCTATGGAAGTACAGCAAACCAATTTATATTATTCTAGGATATATGGCGATAACAATCACAGACCTGTTCACAAAATAAATTATTTTACTAGTAAACAGGTCAAGTAGAACTCGGGGTTTGTGCTAATTTTGACACCAACCAAATTACAAGTAAATATTGTAATCATACTCGTCATGAATTATGAATATATTATCGTGTAAACAGCTGAGAAGTAATTTTAATGCTGATAATTAGGAGAGAGTGAGCACAAAGATTTCTGCGTTTATAACTTGCTAATATATGTACACCCTCATGAAGACTAATACACGAACACACAAACGCAAATAAAAACACACACACACACACACACACACACACACACACACACACACACACACACACACACACACACACACACACACACACACACACACACACACACACACACACACACACACACAAACACACACAAACACACACACATGCAAACACTTACACACTTACACACACACACACACACACACACACACACACACACACACACACACACACACACACACACACACACACACACACACACACACACACACACACACACACACACACACACACACACACACACACACACACACACACACATTCATACACACACACTTCCACGCTATGTTTAGGGTCATATTCAGATTTTTGAAATGAATAAAAATCTTATTCATTATAGTATATTATTCCCAAACAGTATAGTGCCTAGATAAGGTGGCCCCGTTCCTAATAGTATTTTTTCCTATTACTAAGAATCAGATGCAAGCAAAATGCACTATGCCTGAGTTCTTAACTTTTATATGACCATTTACTTAGTTCCTGCCAAACGGATAATTTGCCTATGAAACTTCTAAATTGTGCTGATAAAATATCTTATCTTTATTTTCCATTAATGCTACTTGTTGAACTCTATAAGAAATCTTCTGTCTTGGTACAATTTACTTTCAGGGCTTATAATGGAATTACTTATATATAAATTCCGTTAGGAAATTCAAGTTACATATAGCTTTTCTAACATTTATCTCTAAAACAAAGATAGTCCACAATAAAGGAAATCATCACTGAGGAGAAAGAGATGATATTTTTTTTTATGGTGGTGATGAATATGATCAAAGTAAAAACACAATTTGATAATGGCAATACTACTTACAATCTTAATATTCGTTATTTGATAGGATTATATCGACGGTGGAAAGTTATAAATGTTATGACAATAATAAACATGTTCATAGAGACATTTTGTTAGCAGCAATTATAGATATAGTAATAATCTAATTTGGTAGAAGCAGACTTTCTAATTTCTTTCACCAGAGTTACTTCTACATATGTTATAAACTAAAATAAGAAATGAAATAAAGTAAGTTGTTAGAAAGACTTTAAAACAACAAAATATACTTAAATAAGACAAGTGAACATAGAGATATCTAAGAGATACTCTCTCATGTAGATTTTTTATGCTCCACCATTCATTAATCTAGACGCAACCCTGAAATCTATCATAGCCTTCTCATAGCAAACATCAACGGAAAATATAGATAGTTTAACATTGTTACGAGACACGGGCGCGCGCACGTACCCAATTGGTGCTTGCCTGACATCCGCGCAGAACTTTAATAGAAGTTCTAAAGGCTGTACACTATTGACTTTTGGCTAACACGCACCGTGGCTTCAGTTAGCTCTTGTAATCTCGCTATGAGTATATCGAATACATGTCTGAGCAAATAAACAGGTTTAAGAAGGAAAGATTACCGTAACGCCCACCACCACAACCTCGGCACAAGGCATGAGCAGAAGGGTTCCAACAACAAAGATTCCGTTGTATGAGTGTACCTCCTCTTCATAAGAACCAACGGGAACCTCATGAGCAACAAAAGCCTCAGCGTAATTCAAAATTTTAGTTTTACAATCGTGAGAACATTATGATAACTGTTAGAAGGAGGAGGAGCTGCCATGGTAGAAAAAAATCTAAGAAGAAAAGTTTCATAAGTACAAACAAAATATAGTACCTAATACAAATGTTCTTACCACAGTGATTCTTTTACGACAAAACAGTAGCGTAAGACATATCTTTTGCGAAAAGAATGATAATATTTAACGGCTATTCTTCAAATCAAAGTTTTATGCCATGAACAATATAAAATTTTATCATAATTTTTTTATGTTGAACTACAAGAAGAACCTTAATTTCACATAAGAAGAAATGTTTGCCACTGTATATACAAATATTAATCAAAAGTGTTATTTCTCCATTACTGAAAACTCATCACTGGATGTTTATATCTCCACTGTCTACATATTTCATTCCTTCATCTTACTCGTACCATTTCGTCTCAAACCTCCATCACACTTTCCGCCCTGTTTGTTCGTCTCCGTAGCTTCTTCCTTCACTATCCTTATATTCCCGAAATTCTCCAGCCGCCATCACCTCACACGCGTCTCCATCACCCTCTGTATATATCACATTGACCTAACCTTTACATCAACCCGTCTCTTGACCATACGTAGTGTACATTGCGTCTCCACATATCCTGGTGTTTATTTTTCACAGTTCTTCCGTCACCTCTGCCTTCACTTCTTATATCTATTTTACCGATTCTTCTCTGACGTTGACAGAAAATTATAAAGGCAATAGGAAATAATGTACCAGAGGAAAATTTATTAACTTTCACGTATTCATACATTCACGAGTTAAGACAATATAATTTTGGTCATGTTTCTTACCTGAAACTTGACACTTTTTGGAAACCATTCCTATTTCACCTATATATTTTCGTGGGACAAAGCCTTTAACATTGTTTGCCCTCCCCATCATAAGCGTTTTTCATTAAAAACAAAAACAAAAAAAATCATCGTTTGCTGCAGCCCCTGGAAGTAAACTTTGCAGTCCAGGCAGTTGATTATTATTTTTTTTTTTTTCTTCAAGAATTATGTAATTTCCACCTAACTCTCTTCTCAGACTTTAGAATATCACTATTCATGAAATTGATACCATCCATTCCTGGAAAAATGCTCTTCTGAAAATCTTCATTTATTTTCCGCGATACTGCTTATTTGACCGTCGTTTTTAGCTTCAAAGAAATTCAGTCTTTCACTTCTTATCCAACCAACACACAACGGAATGTAAACAGCAGACCCCAAAATGAATGGTTTCGTTTGCCTCATCTTTTCTTGGAAGAAGTGTCTTTGTCATGGAGTTTAAATCAATTTTCGTGAAGAACGATCCACACTAGCATCCCAAATGCTAAAACGGCCGAACCCCAAAGCCAAGCCTCGGTCCCATACGAGCAACAAGCCCCACTAGGAAACCTTTCTCCAAGCCCCATTATTTACAATCCAGGTGTGTCGTTTCCCAACCTTCTTAGGCGCCCGCAATGTTTGCTTAGGTTTTTGCTCTTGTCCGTATGTAATCAACATTTGTATTCAAAGTGTAGTTTCGTAATTAGAAACCAGTAATTGGTTACGCCCTAGTTCTGTATAGTTTCAAGCTTATTTTACAATTAATGATTATCTCAGTTCCGTATCTAGAATTACCAGTATCGCATTACCAAATGAGATCTTAAATACACAGGAGGAAATAAAAATAAAATATGTACATAAGGACTGTAACCTTTTGGACTGCTAGATTGTGTATGCATGGAAAGTGCATGTGTGCCAACTTCTCTTTATGCACATGTGCGCGCGCGCATTAGAGTGTATACAAATAAATACATACATATATATATATAGCCTATATATATATATATATATATATATATATATATATATATATGTATATATATATACATACATATATATATATATTATATATATATGTATATATATATATATATATATATATATATATGTGTGTGTGTGTGTGTGTGTGTGTGTGTGTGTGTGTGTGTGTGTGTGTGTGTGTGTATGTGTGTGTGTGTGTGTGTGTGTGTGTGTGTGTGTGTGTGTGTGTGTGTGTGTGTGTGTGTGTGTGTGTGTGTGTGTGTGTGTGTGTGTGTGTGTGTGTGTGTGTGTGTGTGTGTGTGTGTGTGTGTGTGTGTGTGTGTGTGTGTGTGAAGGTCTATCTGATTAGGAGTATGCGTATGTGTGTATGCATGTGTTTGCGTACACGTAAGTGTATGTAATTCATGAGTTCCTGTTATACATATGATGAGGTCAGATTTGTCTTGAATGTTAATTCATATAAGTTTCTTTATAATATCTCTGTTTCAAGACGTGTTCATTTGTTTTATAGGCGAGTATGATTTTATTTGTATGATAAATGTTGCGTGCTCTAAGCTGATGCTTTTTATCTTGGAGCGTTATAGAGTGGCTTAAGAAGTATGTAGTTTTCTGGTCGGTGACTTATTTTGAGTAATCATATTTTATAATAATCTTTTTTGTCGAGATATTTTATGATGAAACTGCACTTCCTGTCATTCATTATACCAAAGAATACCTCGACACCAGCATATAAAATCTACTTGAGTACATCAAAATTCCCAAACAGTGCAAGAATTAAGAAATTAAATATATTTGAGAAAGTTTACATACCACATCCTGGAACGCTCTTTAACATACAAACCGATACATCCGGCATTTTATTACTGCAAAAGGAATCCGTCCCATCATGACAATTTCACACCCAGGCGAGCCAAGAGACCTGTCTCAGGTTGAGTGACTTACCAAACATAGAACATTTTGTCTATAAACCAACATATCCTTATCTATACATTATTGATCTGAAGATAAATGCAGTATTATTAAAAGAATTGTAGTAGTTTATCTTTTGTTATCACATTGCGTTATGGATCTTGGTAGTCTTTCATTTTACCTATACTTGTATTATCCGACAAATCAAGGAACTAACCAAGCGTAAAATCGACAACGAATTACCCTTGATATTTAATAAGTCATAGAATTTATTGATCAAGCTTTCAAGTAAGCATATATAAATATACACACATATAGATAGATAAATAGAAAATAATAGAATCAGTAGGTCGAGTGGAATACCCGACTGAGAAAGTGGCTCCTGTGTCAACAATCTACCCTTCGAAACGGCCAAGAATTTCATTAGAACCGTCAACAACTCAAGTGCAAAATTTGAAAAGTAGTAGTGAAGAAGAAAATAGCAGCACTGGTTCTAATGTTGCAGAAGAGTTTCCTCTCATTAAACGAAAGTATCACGCAACAAAATCTACTGCCAAGCTGTGTCCTTGTCAACAACGAAAGCATCCAATGTTCTTCAAAACTTGGCTGAAGAAGGAATAGATGTCCCCACACTATCAAAACGGGAATTTGGCGTCGAGTGATCAAGGATGCAGAAAGAGTCAAGAACCGGCTGAAAGAAATTACTGGTGAAGAGGAATTTTGCTTTTGATGTGAAGAGAATTGACAATAAAGGATATCAAGTGGTCTGTGTAAAGAATTCTACAATAACTCTTCACCTCAGTTTTTTGGCTTGTAAAAGCGGATCAGCTGAAGACATCTTTTCCCACTGCAAGCCTTGTTAGATGAAAACAATGCATGGAGGAGTGTCAAAATGATTATTTCCGACACCCCAGCAGTCAATACAGGCCACCAAAGTGGCGTTGTTGTTAAACTTCAGAGACAGTTCTGACAAAAGGGACTAGAAGAGCCTCAGTTTATTGGATGCCAACTTGGCTCTAGACTTGGTTCTACGGCACGTGATAGATTCCTTTTTCTCAACAAAATCACGATCACCCAGCATCAACTATTATTTCACTGATTATTATTTTGGCAGGCTATGAGAATTTACAAAAGAGCTATTCTGGTATAGAAATGATGCCAACACGAGAAAATCCTGGATGGAGAGATGACTTCAGGTTTCTTTATGAACTCTATGAAGCATATAAGTACTACCACAGGGAGGGAAAATGGCCTCATATGAAATGGCGAAAGGTACCCTCTCTTCGTAGTGCCAGGTGGAATTCACGTGCAAACTTTGGATTGACTTTTTTTTTTTCTTCCGAAATGGAAAGATTAGCTGAAAGCTACTTGTGACTTCATCACAGCTACATGGGCGAAGGCATGGTTCTCAAATAAAAACTATTTAGAAGACACAATGAGCTAAATGCTGCTATCTCTAAATTGAAGTGTCCTAAGGCTTTAAAATGTTTTTCCACCCACTGGATAAAGGAACGATCAGTGCTTGATGTGCCTCGCTCAAATATGGTGGCCGAGCGAGCTGTGAAGCTGATGGAAGAGCTTTACAGCACTTGCAAAACTGCCAAATATCTCAACAGCAAGTTCATAAACAGTAACTCGTAAACTAAAAAAAACAAGTTTAATGTACGTTATATTTATTTGTAAATAAATGCTTTTGTAAACGGCAGAATTTTCTTTTGATACTTCATCCTTATACAAAATCTTCTTAGGTTTGGAAATATATTCCACAATTAGACAAAAAGAAAGGCATTTTTGTGAGTTTTAGGCAAAAGTTAATCGTTTGCCACTACAGGCTTTTAAATCTGAAAAAATCATATCCCTAATATACATACATATATATATATATATATATATATATATATATATATATATATATATATATATATATATATACAGGTAGTTCTCGTTTTGTGCGAGATATGGGTTCCTACAGGCTTCGCACAAACTGAAATCGCACAAAAAAAAACATATTTTCCCCATAAGAAACAATGGATAATAGGGGGGATGCGGGTTTTGGCCCAAAAAACTTCCATTTTTTGAACGAAAAACACATTTATTTGACTAATAAAGTGAACATGTTCTAAAAATGTATTGTTCTAAACCTATAAGTAACACTAATGTGTAAATAAAGTGTAAATAAAGCACCCATTAACACTCAACACGATGCTCCCTCACTTCTCACAGTCCCTCACAGTCACTCGCCATCTTCGTCTGTGCTGTCCACCTCCTCTGGCACATCCACTTCCACTTCCACTTCCTCTCCTATAGCTTCAGGGTCATCCACTTCCTCTTCCTCTTCTGTCACTGGTTGCACAGGCGGTTTATTTAAAAACTCCAGCATGGTGGTCTGGCGGTTTTTCTTTTGAAATTCAGTCTGCATTTGAGTGTAGCAGAAAAGTGTGTCCATACACTTTCTTGTGATTGTGGTGCTTCGTTCAACATTGGGGTCGTGTTCTTCCAGCATGGCAAAACCTTCTTTTATTTTTCCTAATGCTTCACTGATAACAGTGGCAGTGAGCGTCCGTCCTCCCTCAGCCTTGTCTGCCGCTGCCGTCGCTTCTGCTTCTTCTCTTTCCCTCTTGTTCTCTTCTTCGATGTCCAGCAGGTCTTCATTGCTCAATTCTTGTCTGTGTGACTGAAGCAGTTTATCAATGTCCTCTTCCTCCACTTCATCAAGGCCTAAATCCTGGGCATAGCTGATAGTGTCCTTGTTTGCCATCGAAACGATGTCGTCCACATTAAACTCTTCGAAGGAATGAACAAACTGAGGACACAGTTTTTTCCAAACACCATTCAGACATTTCGTTGGCACTTCATCCCAGGACTGCTTGATAAAGGTTACAGCATCTTTTATTGTAAAATTCTTCCAGAAATCTCGCAGCGTCTTGTTCATCTCGTTCGTTTTCTTTACTGCAGCAGCCATCGTAGACCTCAGGTAGTAGGACTTGAAGGTTTGAATCAGCCCCTGGTCACAGGGCTGCAGCAGAGAAGTCGTGTTGGGAGGCAGAAAGGCCAGCTTGATGTTGTTGCTGAGATTTTCAAGACTGGCTGGATGACTGGGAGCATTGTCTACCAGCAACAAGATCTTGAAGGGGATGCCTTCCTTGTTGCAGTAGGCTTTCAGCTCGCTGTGCAACTTGTTCTTGTAGTAGTCACTGAATATTTTCCCAGTCATCCAGCCCTTCTTGTTGGCGTACCAATGGACTGGCAGGAAAGCCCGGTCATATCCCTGAAACACACAAATTATCCGAGAATTAAGGTGTGGCCACGCTCCTTTTTCTTAACAAAGAAACGTATAAGCCAGTCGCTTGCATCACAAACCTAAGTATTTTTAATGTCACTTGTGTACACTTCACAAACCCTGATTAATTAACGGTATTAAATATTTTATTATTTAACACAATCAATAACAATAACAACATAAGAACTGTAGAATAAATAAATAGATATTAAATAAACCAATCTTACCTTAAGGGCTCTGGGGTTCTGAGAGTGATAGATGAGGACAGGCTTCAGCCTGCAGTCCCCCTCAGCGTTGGCCCCCAGCAGCAGCGTCAGGCGGTCCTTGGACGCCTTAAAACCAGGCGCCGTCTTCTCCTCCTGTGCGATGTACGTCCTCGCTGGCATCTTCTTCCAGTAAAGGCCGGTCTCGTCTACATTGAACACTTGCTTGGATGAGTATTGTCCTTCTTCCAGGGTCTTCTTAAGCATCTCTGGGAATTTCCTGGCCGATTCTGTGTCTGCTGATGCTGCTTCTCCGATCATTTTGATGTTATGAAACCCGTGTCTTAGCTTAAATTTTGCAAACCAACCAGAACTTGCTTGGAAGGATGTATTTGGCCCGTCATTTCCTTCGATGTCGTTAATGAGGCTTTTAGCTTTTTCCTGAATGATGGCCAAACTAACAGGAATGCTGTTCTTGTTCTGGTGTTGAATCCAATTCGCCAGCATTTTTTCCATCCTCTCCATGGCCGACGATCTGCTGTAGGCTACCCTCTGCAATGTCTTAGACGAACCTGCTTCCACAGTTGCTCGTATTTTTGCAGCATTGTCTCGGACGCGCCGCAGTGTGCTCTCCCCCAATCCCAAGGCATGGGATATGATCGAAGTTTTTTGTCCTTGGTCATACCGGCTCAAAATTTCCATTTTCTTAGCCAGAGTGAGTGACTTGCGCTGTATTTTCTTAGCTGGAGGGCCGCTGCTGGTTCCAGGAGAAGATGAAGGACGTTTTGGGGCCATTTTGACGAATGAGTAAACTGGCTGGACTGGCTGTGACTGCAAACACACGAGAGGGCTGTAAACATTGAACTGGGAGCGGGAGCGGCCGCCTGTCGGCAGGCAGCGGAACTACGTATCTGGCGCACTGTTTGAAATGCGGTTGGGGCAAATCGCATCTTAGCGAACATATCGCACAATTTTAATTAATTATAATATTTTTAATGTCGCATCTTAGCGAATTCGCACAAACAGAACACGCACAAAACGGGATCTACCTGTATATATATACATATATGTATGCGTGTGTGTCTTGAAAAATATATATAAATATTGTCATATTTTTCTTGTTTGTGATTTTAAAGGAAAAATATGCAATATAAAGCTAAGTACGAACACGGTTACATAATAGCATTATCCAATTTTAACTTATTTTTCTTTACTGTATATTAAACACTTGTTTTGACTAGTTCTATCCCTACTTATTTATTCCTCTGGTTGTGTTATATTACACAGTGCATTCGTCATGCAAACAGAGTGAGCTATCACCTACCCTTCGCAAATAAAACGTTCCCTTTTTCAAAGTCGCAGATAATATTCCGCGGAATTATAGAAACTCAACACCAATTTTATCATATTTTACATCAAAATATAAGATTTTTGACCATCCATAGCGCAGTATGTTGTAGTGTCTTTAAGACTTGAAATACTTTTAAAGCTGCCTCTAAACTAGTTTTATTTGTCTGATTAACCCTGTCCTGTAAAGGTTAAAAATTATTTTATGATTAGTTTTATATTTCTTTTGTGATTCCTTTTCTTCGTATTACATTCTTTTCATACTATTTTATATTTCTTATGATTTTACAAACTTGATTCCTTATTTCTGTAATTATCCTATGATTTCTAGTCATTAATTCTTTATCAATGGAAATAGTCATTGAAAGGATAATACTCAAATCTAAAATCTTTACACTTTTGACATCTATTGTCTTCCAGTTATAGCTCTGAAGAATCATAAATACCACGACATTTTCTGATATTCTCCCCTCATAATGCACATTAGATGTTTGCATTCATCGAGAGAAAGAACTTGGAGTCAATGTACACCAGACTAAGAGATAAAAAGAGAGATTTTGAATAAACAATGGAAGTAAAAACTGATGGTTATCTGTTCTTCGATGTCAACATACAACGCTAAGAAGATACTCGTGTCAATAGTGTTTAGACAAAAGGCTCGGACATTGATCGTCTGCTCATTTATGAAAGTCATTGTTTGTACTGTTAAAGTAAAAGTGTCGTCAAAGCCATTCGGAACCGTGGAAAGAATATTTATTCATCATTTAAAATCTGATTATGAAAAACAGCAACATTATGCAC
>NC_134792.1:17932564-17940064 GCF_046742065.1 Oratosquilla oratoria
GCTCTTCCGATTCTATTGTGGTAGTGCTGCAAGCAGGAATTGGATCTCTGGAATTATAAGGTTTTAAGGTATTTATGTGACAGAGACGGGAACTCTTTCTTCTGTCTGGAGTTTTGATTATGTAGTTGAGATCACTGGCTCTGGACAAGACTTCATAGGGTCCTTTGTATTTAGCCTGCAATGGATCTCCTGGTATGGGAAGATAAAGTAACACTTGATCTCCTGGAGAGAAAGTTCTAAGTTTAGAATTTTTATCATACCGACCTTTCATTACTCGTTGAGCATTCGCCAAGTTCTCTCTTGCCAACTTCCAAGCTTCTAACAACTTCTCGGTGACCTGGGACACGTATTTCAAAGAAGGAACAGGTGGTTCTTCTTTCATCCATTGTTCATGAAGTATCTTTAGGGGACCACGGACTTCATGACCGAAGACTAATTCTGACGGGCTGAATCCAAGGCTTTCTTGAATTGTTGTTCGGGTGGCGAACAACAAAAAGGGGAGTCCGTCTTCCCAATTTCGAGTGTTCTCAGCACAGAAGATTCTTAACATTGTCTTGAGCGTTTGGTGAAAGCGCTCTAGAGCACCTTGTGATTGAGGATGATAGGCGGAGGAAGTTACATGATTTATACCTAGTGTTACAAGAGTTTCTCTAAACTTGTTGGAAAGAAAATTACTTCCTTGATCACTTTGAATGTTCTTAGGAAATCCTACCATAGTGAAATATTTCAACATTTCTCTGATTATGTTTTGAGCTTTAATATTTTTCAAAGGAATTGCTTCTGGAAAACGAGTGCTCATACACATGATTGTGAGAATGTACTGATTTCCTTTACTTGAAGGAGGTAAAGGTCCTACACAGTCAATAAGAACTTTTTTAAATGGCTCTTCCATTACAGGAATGGGATGGAGTGGAGCTTCTACAATTTTCTTGTTGGGCTTACCTACAAGTTGACATGTATGACATGTTTTACAATATTGGGCAACATCTTTGACAACCGTGGGCCAATGGAAATGTTGGGTTATGTTGAACAAGGTCTTTCTTACCCCTAAGTGACCTGCTAAGGGAGTATCATGAGCCAATCTTAGAACATTATTCCTGAAACCAAGAGGGAGGACTATTTGATTCCTTACTTGCCATGGCTGGTCAGCGGTTGCGGTGGATGCTCTCCATTTTCGCATTAGGACTCCGTTTTCTATATAGAAACCTCGTGACATATTTTCAACTTCTTCTGGAGATGAAACAAACTCGTACAAATTTTTAAGAGAATGATCTGACTTCTGTTCTTTGATTAATTCTGCTCTAGATAGAGAAACTGGTGAAGAAGAAGATGGGTCAGTTTGGGAGAATAGGGATTCTAAATTATAGGTCTCCTCTTCAGATTTCTTGTACTGAGATCTGGTTACAGCACAAGCGGGAAACAACTGTAAGTTATCTGAAGGTTCTACTGAGGTCTTAGGGTTATTTGTTATTAAGGGAGAAATGACTTTGCTTCCAGCGATGTCATTGGCCAACAATAAGGATATTCCTACTATGGGAAGAGAGTCTACTACTGCTACTTTAACCATTCCGGTTGTTAAATCAGACCGCAAGAAAACATTATGTAATGGACATTTTACAATTCCTCCAACTCCTTCTATCAATATATCATAACCTGTATATGACTCACCTAGATTCTGCAAGACAGAATTTAAAATCAGACTTTGCTTTGCTCCTGTGTCTCGGAGTATGGAAATAGGATATTGTTGTGAACTACTACTATGAGATATAGTTCCTGAAGATACAAATGGTTTGAAACAAGGATCATGATTTGATGAGGGGGGTTCTACATTACTTGACAATACCGGCTTCTTTGGTAGTTTATCCTGAATAGAGGATTTTGAATCATCTGATTTTATATTACTTACAAGAGTTGGTGTCTTATTGGAGAATGAGGGTGTCAGTCTCTTTCTGCAATTAGAAATGTGATGGCCAACCTGTTTACAATATGAACAAGTTACAGGGGGATTAGTCTTAAACCTTTCCATTCTTTGCCAAGGTTGGTTTGGAGGATATTGATTGAAATCAGACCTGTAACTGAAATGTGATGGGCTAGACTGATTTTCAAAGTGTTTCTTTGGGGACCAAGGATCAGAGTATTTTGTTGAATCTGGAATATATGACTTTGACTTTTGGGATTCCATTTGTCTTGACTTAGGTTTATGATTTAGTGTGAACTCATCAGCCAATACAGCAGCTTTAGTTAAAGTTTCGGGAACATGATCATCTATAAAAATCCTAAGATCTGTCTCTAAGGTATTCTTAAACTGCTCCAATAAAATCAACTGTTTAAGTCTATCTAAGGTGTCCGTTTCACTAGCCAAACACCACCTATTGAATAACCTCTCTTGTTGAGCCGCATATTCTACGTATGTTAACTGAGGTGTCTTCCTATAATTACGGAATTTCTGTCTATAGGCCTCTGGTATTAGTTCATAAGCTTTTAAAATACAAGCTTTCATATTATCATACTCGCTTTCTGCTTCTGAAAGAGAAGTATAAATTTGCTGAGCCTTACCCTTAAATTGTGTTTGAATGATTAATGGCCAATTTTCTTTAGGGATTTGTAACTGTTGCGCCAATTTTTCCCACTGAAGAAAGAAAATTTCTGGCTCTCCTTCTGAAAATATGGGTAAAAGTTTTACATACTTGGAAATATCTATATGACCTTCCTGAACTACGGGTCGTCTATCAACAATCCTAGCTTCTACTTCTGCCTTCTTTAATTCTAACTCTGCCAATTTGACTTTAGTTTCGTTCTCTCTTTCTATTTGTTTCACTTTAGCTTCCTCTTCTCTAGCTCTAAATTCTGCCTCAATTTGCATTTGTTTCAGTTTAGTTTCCTCCTCTTTAGCTACTTGTTTCGCTTTAGCTTCCTCTTCTCTAGCTCTAAATTCTGCCTCAATTTGCATTTGTTTTAGTTTAGTTTCCTCCTCTTTAGCTTTAAATTCTGCCTCAATTTGCATTTGTTTCAGTTTAGTTTCCTCCTCTTTAGCTTTAAATTCTGCCTCAATTTGCATTTGTTTCAGTTTAGCTTCCTCCTCAAAATCTACTCTCCTGACCTTTAATTCAATCTCCTTAATCTTAAGTTCGGTTAGTCGTGCCTCTATTTCTAACCTATTTGAAGGAATTTGTATAGCTGTAATCTCTTCTGGAGATAAGATCTCATCTTCGATCAGATTTTCAACAAGTTCCTGAAGTATTTTTTTCTTTCGTAAACTTGTATCAATGTCTACTCCAAAGTGCTTGCCTATTTCTATCAAAGTGTCTTTAGTTTGTTTCTTTAAGAAACTTACCTTGGGATTTTGAACGAATTCTTGAATTATATCATCCACCTCTATAAGAATGTGTTAAATACCTGATCCAATATCCTTCGCAAGGGTCGCCACTTTGTTACGGGCGGCTGGTATGTGAAGAGACGTTACGTATAACGTCTAAGTGCTTAAGAACCAGCTCACTTCTAGAAGCCACTGTAGGACTGAACTATCTGGTCAGGGCCTAGATAATTCGTAAGACTAGAAGTAAAGGTAACAAAGAAGATTCCAGGAAAGGAATATTAAACTAGCGATAAAACTAGTAAACGAAATTATTAATGGAAAATATTTACAGGCAATCAACACAAAAGAGAATGGGCAGTAGGGTCAATGGGACCGTTACATGATTATAAGAATATGGAAATTATCGTTCAAATAAGAAACACAAGATAAGTATACAATATGGTACTATCTAAGTACAAAGAGATCAGGAACATGCATCAGAATAAGTAATAAGTACAAATATAAGTAAAGTAATGCAATGTATATCAGACACGTAATGTAGGCAAAAAGGGTGATCACTTCACACCAATCGTCTCATGAATCTAAACTTTCTAGTTTTTATCAAGAGATCAATATGTGGGAATATGACGAGGAATGAGCGGTTTCAACCGCTTATATACCATTGGACCGGAAGCGGGATACTTCCGGTTAAGGGTGTGGGTGAGGAGGAGGGTAAGTTAACACGTCAACATGGGTAGTTTTAGGACCCTCGACTCGCTTGAACAATCTATTTATTTAGTAACTGTCAAATCTGTGCGCTCCGAACTATTCAGGATTTCGCTTGTCTGTTTGTTCTACAAGAGTGCGCACCTCTCCGCACGTAGGCAAGATTACATATAGTGGACGGGCGTTACTGCTTAACATTGTTACAATACATACATAGACAAGAAATATGAACATAGTTATGTAATACAAAGGAACACAATTCCATAATATAATTACACATATGACACATATGACGTACATACATACATACATAAATACATACATACATACATACATACATACATACATACATACATACATACATACATACATACATACATACATACATACATACATACATACATACATAAATACATACATACATACATACATACATACATACATGCATACATACATACATACATACATACATACATACATACATACATACATACATACATAAATACATACATACATACATACATACATACGTACATACATACATAAACACATACAATTTTTTTAAGATTGAAACAGAAGTCTGAGATGGAAAGAAAGGAAATAAATAATAATTAGATTATGAGACTGAAATACAGTACGAGGCTAAACTATTTTCTAATCAATCTTTGAAGCTATAGTTGGTTTAAAACTTGAGTGAATATAAATGAGCAACTATAAACTTGAATGAGAAATTGCCGATACATGTTCATTGCACTAAAATATATATCACTTAGGGTCTTTTGATTGGATAATTGTTATAGTTTATATAGATGACAGGAAGTGTGATTATTTAGACTTAATAAGAATTAATAGTTGTGCTTATGAATAGATAATAGCTGGCATGTGCTGTACTAAAAAGTGCCGAACTAATTAGTGGAGCACGAAAGAATATAAGTGACCGAAATTAAAAGATCTTGACTTCTTGGGTGGTGAGGCAGTTTTTCTCATCTGGGTAAAATTGGTTCGTCGGTACAGAATGCCATTTCCGCAACGATTATGTTCTTATATAGACAGCGGGTTTCCAATTTAAGAAATAAACAGGAGCATATGTTGGTACGAGTTGCCATGTTTGGAAATAGATTGTACTATAATAAAAGTACTTTAACTCTTTTAGCACAAGGGACTATCACCAGTTAAATTAAACTGTCATCGGCCAGAATCGACAGTCCATATAGCGTTATTGTACTGAGGGTATTAAGAAAATAGAACAATCAAACAGACCTTTGAATAGATATGCTGTTACTCTCAATTACCCTGTAATATTTTTTAATCTATAACATTAAGCTGCGCAGTTAGAAGGAAAATAGAGGAGCTTGAAGGAAACCAAGTATAAAAAGGACACCATCGAATTTAAGGCCTGTAAGTACAGTAGTCATGTAAATATATAAAACACATTTTATCATTGACAGGTCATCCTCAAGAAAGTCCATAGCATTAAACAGTGTATATAAAATTTCTTGATAAAAGCTGCCAGTACTAAGCTAAATGTGGTTGTTAGTATCAGTCATAGAGTTTAATTAGACTGATAACCACAATCTAAATGTTATGTAATTCTTTGGTATAATTAATTTTTCAAGACAATATACCAAGATACGCGCTGTCAAACAAAAATAAGACTTACTAACAAATTTGATAACAATTAATAATAAAGAAAAGTGAAAATAAGAAAAAGAAGAAACAAGAAAAGATAAAGAAAATACAAATTAAAAGAACAGACGAAAAAGAAAAAAGAAAAAGGAAGTAAATAAATAGAAAATAAAACAAAACATATAAAGAAAATATAAAACGATGTAAAAAACATAGAAAAGAAAAGAAAAAATAGAAATAAATTATAAAAAAAAAAAAATTCTATGCATGTGCTCAGTGGCAATACTACACTCTGAAAATACGACCAGGAGTCAGAGCCACACAGGTGAATAACAGCAGTTTCATTTGCATAATATTCGGTTTGGATTCCAAATATCATGAAGACAGCAACATAATGCCGTATAATTACAGGCACATTATCGTTTACCTAGAGGTAGGCCACCAACCAGATAAGGTCTTGCTAATTTAACCCATTCAACTCCGATGACAAGATGTCTTGTCATTTGGTCAAATAAAACAAAAAATCATAAAACACCAAAATGTTTGATCAAACACCAGAAAAATATGACGTCAATCCTCGCTTCGCTGCGAGCGAAGCGAGGATTGACGTCATATTTTTCTGGTGTTTGATCAAACATTTTGGTGTTTTATGATTTTTTGTTTTATTTGACCAAATGACAAGACATTTTGTCATCGGAGTTGAATGGGTTAAACGGACTAAACTTAAACCATCATTCAGAGGAAATAACGTCATTCAGTAATAATGTGCACATATTCTTTTTTTTTTTTTTTTGTTAACACGATTTCAAAGTAAACAAAAATGATGGCCACGGAGTAGTTACATTTCATTTCTTAAATTTACTGTTAGTAAAATATGTAATGATAAACTTATATTCAGTGGGATCGATTTAGTGTGCGAAGGATAATTCTAAATCGAAATATCTATTTCTAATTCCACTTTTGGGTGTAGCTATAAATGATGAAATGCAAGGGAAGGATTTTTCTACTCTATTACCGAAAATTTTGTTGGTAATCAGTTTTGTCTCTTCAAATAATACTCTAATATATATTATTTCATTGGTTATTGTTGGTGTAAATATGATATATATCCATCCATAGACATCCAAAATCCATTTTACTTTAATTCCTTGTGTTATGTTTTTCTTTTTATAAATTTGGCATATCTTACATAACGTTTGTTGTAATAAGGTTAAGATCAAATCAATCAATACCTTTACTCTAGATAGACTCAAAAGAAAAGAGAAATATCTTTGTCTATTTCTAGAAACATTAAAGTAATTCAATCATTGGTGTTACTATGATGATTAGTGATAATCTAGATTAAACTGAACATTGAATATGATGCTAGTTTTACCATATAGCTGTGACTCGAGAGGTATATAGAAAGAAAATATATTGATTTAAGGAATACGTACTTTTTCAGATGTCGAGATGCTATTGATTATATTAGTGTTTAGTATGTATGCTTTGCTAAAGACAATGGTCTATCTTTAAGTTGTATTTTTATTTTTTTCTTGTTAGAGTTGGAAGCTCTGTCTGTTAATTACTACTGGAAAGATTTTATTTTAAATTTTCTTTTATTTGGTGAATTTTCATATCAGTGAAACCAGAGATGCGTTACTTCTTCTCTACAGTTTATTTTCAGCAACCAATCTTATCATTAGCTTTCATGTATTTGTATAGTATTTTCAAACCCATTATTAGTTTTTATTCTATCTTTGCCTCATCCTAAAGCTTCGTAATTTTTCAGTAATTTTGGTCTCCTTCATATGCTCTATTTCTCATATATTTTCCTAAACTAAAAACAAAAAAACAAAAAAATCTAGTACCTT
>NC_134792.1:17945064-17947564 GCF_046742065.1 Oratosquilla oratoria
CAATTCTAATTTAATACATATCCATAAATTATCTTATTTTCCAGTTGAGTTAAGGAAATACATATATACATGTTGTATTTTGATACAATAATATATCTCTTTCCTATTCCGTGATTTACTCTCCACTTGGTTGTTACCTTATATCATTTGTATTTAAATTGAAACCCCACTACTTTTCCAATTTCCTCCCTTTAATTCTCACTTGCTCCATGTTTAGTTTTCTTCCTCGTGGTTCATATTTTCCAGGTATCCTCATCCTCCCATTTCCACTCCCTTATTCTCTCTCTTTATTTTTCATCTTCGTTTACCTTTCATTATTCTTTCGTCCAGCTCGTATACTTCTTTTCCAAGTATCTTACCTACATCCGCTTTCCCATCCCACCTCTTTATCCCATTCCTCCCCGCTATCACCATCTCACTCCCTCAATTACTCCCGGCTTTGCTAAGCAAGTGTTACGTCATCGCTCATTAGCTGGAGAGTCATTCATTGCCGGCTGCCCCATCAGAACCCTCGCCACCAATCAAATTCCCAAGATATGAGGGGGCGGAACCTTGCGGGCGGAGACGGGGAAGTTGGAGAAGCTAAGGTTGCTCGGGGTTGTAGCAGAGGGTGGCCAGAGAGTTGTGGCGGGAAACGTGGTGATTGGGAGGGGTTGGAGACAGCTGGGTTTGTTTGTGAGGAACTTGGTTCTCAAGTGGGTGGTGGTTTCGAAATGGGGTTGCGAGGTTGCCACTCGTCTCGAGAGGAAGGTAGGATACTGCAGGGGTGGTCGAGGTGCGGTCTCGAGAAACTCATTTCATATTTTTTCTTCTTCGCCTTGGTTGTGATCGCTTTCGGCTTGTTATTAGACCTTGATTATCTATAATTGTGGCAATTCTTGAATACTTTGAAGATAATTGTAGTTCGTTTATACTTTTACGGGTAATCTTTTCCTTGCTCCTTTCACCATTTATTTCATACCTATATTCCTTTCCATTCTTTTTTAGTACCTGTCAGGATCATTTGTAATATGAGAACAACATTCTACTGGCTGTTTCTCCTATACTTCGCTGCATTTCATCCGAGATAGATCATACAATCTCCTAGTAGAGCTGAATCTCCTTTCCATCAGATTTATGATGACGGCGGTGAATTTGTCAAAGTACTCTTTGCTTTAATGAGCACAACAGACAAAACATGTACTATCTTGTTCACCTAGGATAGTATGTATGTTTTTTTTCTCATCATTCTGTTCTCCGTATAGCTATCTGAAGTACTGTTGTTTGAATAATTATTACATTATCTAATTAATTAAAGTATTCAATGTTTGAGATGTGTCTAGACTTTTCAAAGCTCTGTCAGCTCATGTAGCTAAGTACCAATTTTTCTTGGTTATACACACACACACACACACACACACACACACACACACACACACACACACACACACACACACACACACACACACACACACACACACACACACACACACACACACACACACACACACACACACACACACACACACACACACACACACACACACATGGTTGGACGTATACAAGGTTTGATTTCTAAATATAATCTTGTATATGTCCAACCGTTGATGTAATTCAAACTTGTAGTATCATAAATATTTATTGTATCTTTAAAACAGAAATACCAGAAGATGTCTTTTTAGAGACGAAACGTCGTGTAATAAAATGGAGAATGATAAGGAATTGGTTTATGCCCACCCTATCTAAGGGAAGAATATAATTAGAAAAATAGAAAACACAAGAAAGAAAATTAATAACTTCCAGAATGCTGTCGTATTTAATCAAACATGTTTAAAAGAGAACCTGCTCCCAAAATACACTAATTTATATGTATATATATATATATATATATATATATATATACATACATACATATACCAAGGCTTTTTCCCCCTTCCAAGGGAGGTAGCCAAAAAGGGAAAGGCATATAAACACTCCCACCCATTTCATCCCTAAATACACTCCACACCCCTCCCACCCTCCCTCTCATCTGAGCACCTCCTGGATGACGGGTCATCCCTGCACCCTGCCCACCGCCCCGGGTCAGAAGCAGTGTCGCAAGACACAGCACATCCACAGCAAGGCCGCTTCATTTAATCGGCGACCCCCCCTCTCCGTCCCCCCTTGCATATAAGGAGAGGACGGGGAGAAATCCCTTCGGGCTGCGTCAAAATTTACTCACACATACTACCCCACCCCCCACCCCCCCGCCCATTCCTCCTCATGCAATCACAACATCATCCATATACAACCCTTCTCCACTCACCTCTGTCTTCCGTCCTCTCCCTTCCTTCCTCAACAGACATTCCCCTCTTTCCCAAAGCCCCCTTCACCCCATCCATCCACCTCATCCTAGGACGTCCCCTCATGTTCACTCCCTCCACATCTGCCTTCCATACCTCTTTTACTAGTCTTTCTTCACTCATCCTTTCCATGATGTCCAAACCATCCTAATATTCTTTCATCAACCCTATCTCCCAAA
>NC_134792.1:17975064-17980064 GCF_046742065.1 Oratosquilla oratoria
TGAACGATCCACCCTCCTCCCAAGCATGAAACCTATTCGGAGGACTCAGGCGGAGAACCCCAGATGATTGGAGTTCCCACCAGATATCTCCTCGAACTCCATTACCTCCTATGGAGAATTGAGACTTCCCTCTCATTACCATCTTCCCCCAAGAGAAGAACGCGTAGAACTTCGTCTCTCACAAAGGCAAAGGGGTAGAATGGCACCGGGCACAGGGGTGACCTCTCCGTGTGACCTCTATGTGACCTAACCCAACCGAGTGACTACACCAAGTATGTAAACCCTCCTAGTGGGCTTTCAAAAGGTCTTGAGTTTCGTTGTTTTCCATATCTTTTCTTGTATTTTATCTTATATATTTTTGTGTCTTATTTCCCATGAGACGGTTTTTTTCTTTTCTTTCTTAGACAGAATAACACCTGAAAGTATCTTATAGTAATGAAAAGGTTAAATGAGATGGTTCTAATCCTTTCAGACCAACGTACTGCCGACGTCAGTCTGTGGGATCGGTATCACAGCAAACGTTGTTAGGTACCTTTTGACTTTTCTTGCACATAGCTTGGTGATGTTTCAACTCAATTCATCAGATGGCAAATGAGACGATGGCTTCCTGTGATGGCAGTGGTCAGTCAAATATAGTAGTTACCATATTTCCTCTAAGACCTAGTGCATTTCCCTGCTTCCACACCAATTTTTTGTGTCTGACTTTGTCAAATGCCTTCACCAAATCTATGTGTATACGAGCCACCCATCTGTATGCGTGCGTATGTGCGTGCGTCTGTGTGTGTATTTGTATGTGTGTTTGTGTATGTATATATATATGTGTGAATGTGTTTGTGTGCACGTGTATTTTCATGTGCATGTGTATGTTTGTGCGTGTGTGTATGTGTGTATTTATAATGTGTTTGTATGCGTTTGTCATTTTGTATTTAACCTTTCAGATATTTTCCTTTATAGTAAAACTAAGTCAAAATATTCATACCCATGTTTAATCCTCATATTCACGTAATATCACATACTCTATTGTGATTTTTCCGTTTTTCTTGGCGAAAGCAAAGGGTATCGTTTTCATGTGTCATTATTTATTACTTAATTTGAAGCATTTTCATTTATAAACTAATTAGTTACCTTTCCGTTTCACTGAACAATCTACAGTTCATTTTTATATATTTCTTTTCTCTCACTACCTGAGCAGTCACGTTTAACTAATTAAGATATAGGTTGAATCTCGTTTATGTTGCGAGGCTCACAACATTCCATCACAAGAGCCGTTTCCACCTTCGTAGTTGTCGTTTGCCCTCACCACCGTTGTCATGGGAACGGAAATGAAAGCTTCAGTGTTCAAGAGTCTTGGTAATAACTACGCCATATCACGTTTCCTTCATTGTTATTATTGTTTATAATGTTGCGGCAGTCGTAATGAAGATGGCCGAGGGAAAATGAGTCAGAATTAGATGTGCTTGAGTGATAATTGAGTTTGGTTTAAGTGATTTTGGTACATGTAGTAAGGAATTGTTAAGAACTATTAGTTAAGAGGACGATCAAAAATATATTGTTCGTCCAGTAAGGCAATCAAAAGTGGTTCTTCAGGTTGATAATATAAACACTAATAGATATTATAGGTACTGGCGAGACATTTATGGTGACCTTGAGAAGAAATGTGTCATTAATATTGTTGTTAGCTATGAAGACGAAAATTATGGTTGTGCTGATATTCTAAGCAGCAGTGGTGTACTGCATCTGAATTTTGCGATTACTTTCATGAGAGTGGTAGATACATTTGTTTTAAGAAATATGTTTCTTCTAATGAAATTAATTGCGTTATTAATGATATCATGCAATGTATCGTATATATTTTCGGCTCTAATCCGAGTGGGAATAAGGCTATAATTGATTAATTTATATTGTTTAACGTCATAAACTCCCCCCTATCGGAAAGCTAAGACGGTGCCCCTGACAGAGGGCTTTGTAGCGAGGAATTTAATGACCCATGCCCTTGGTTCAAATTAGCCGGTGGCAGGGTTCGAACCACCGTCCCCTCGACTTTCGCCGCAAATAACGACGCCCTAACCCGCTCAGCCATACTGCATCGTAATATTATAAATTAACAACATTGCTGTATTTGTGATTTTCCCTTTCCAGTTCAACCTATGATTTGTTATGCCTAAATAGATAAATGGATAAATAAGTAAATAAAAATACATAAATAAATGTATGAATAATTAAACAGATGATAACATATAAGAATAAGTAAGTAGAAAATAGAAATTAAACAAGACAAACGTATGTATATATATATATATTTATACATATATATATATATATATATATATATATATATATATATATATATATATATATATATATATATACATATAGATAGATAAAGTAAGTAGATAATAGATATACGAATAAAATCAGCTGATAACATAAATTAAATAATCAACAAACTAGATTAATAAACAAATAAATAATTGTATTAAAACAAATGAACAAATGTAAAAACAAATAGATATATAAATACATGAATAAACGAATAAATGAAAACTAGGTAAAGAAAGAAATAGATGAATGTATAAGAAAATAAGGGAAAATGAACTAGAACGAATATTTTGGGACAATAATACCGGTTTCCTTTTTCCGCCCATGAAAATTTTATTCAAAGCGTTGTTAGTATTTCGAAGACATATTGTTGATTTGGGTTACAGAAGAGGTATCCCTATTTCTATTAATTCATTCGTGGCACGTTTACTTTCATTTTCATCCCTGCTAGTGTGTTTTGATCATCATGATACTCATTCAGTGGCCAGGGGTTAATGGGTGTAGCCGTGCTTCAAGTCATTTCCTGTCTTTTGCTATAGGGTTCCCACTTTCTATTTCTTTTGCCCTTCCTGGAGTGTGTACCTTAAAGCATTTTCATTGTATCTCGTATGTCACTCTCAGTTTCATCTAAACATCTCGTCTCCATCATACGACCTGTGTTTTTTATCAAGTATAAGAGACTTAACATTAATGAACGCAGTTATGGACAATTAAACGTTTTAGAATTTTCAATCAAGTGACATGGAAAGAGTCCTGTTCCCATACTCGTCTTGGAAATCAAATGAGGTAGCAACAAGTGCTCATAGAATACGATGATGAAGTGAATGCTTTTGACACCCTTTTGTAAATTCTAATTACTTTCCATATTTGGTACAATGGAAGAGTCATCGTGAATGCGGGGAAAACATGACTGTACTCACTAATTAGTCGTAACAGTATACTCGTATAACAGTAAACATCTATCAAAACATTTTTGTGATTTCTACATATCTGCGCGTGCATAAAAAACATGTGCACAGAGACACTCACGCAAGCGTTTACACACACACACGCACACGCACACGCACACGCACACGCACACGCACACACACACACACACACACACACACACACACACACACACACACACACACACACACACACACACACACACACACACACACACACACACACACACACACACACACACACACACACACACACACACACACACACACACACACACACATACACACAGAGAGGACACCAGGGATGTAACTCTATTTATGAATATTGCAAATATTTACTTATGTGGTGATTGGTTTGCATAAAAAAGGAACATATTTATTCTATTATTGGAGACTGAATACTTTAGTTGTTCACCACTTGGGGGAAATTCACGAATTGAATCAGATGAGGAATATCGTCCGTTCTCCAATATGTATAAGAAACATTATATTTTACATCATCCTACATTTCAAATTTAGCTATTAAACCTTTTATGTTATGGGTATGAGATTTTAGCTAATATCAAGGTTATGTATGCTGAATGTGTATGTAAGTTTATATGAAAGTGCTTTAAATAATTTTTGGTACACTCTTTTTAACAAGATTGGTCGGATATTAGTACTGTATATCGATTCTGTTCTGTCGTCTGACAACTTTGCTCTTACATGATGACGCTTTCTAAACAGAAATATATGAAGAATACCCCCATTTAAGATTTACTAGGATTAATTTTTTTTTAGAATATTTCTTACAGTCTGTCACTAGACACCTACATCTAGATGCAAAAATAACTCCTTCTTTTCATTCTGTTATGTATTCATTCTTAAATAGTCCAGACCTTAACAAGACATCAAGATATTATAAAAAAGGTCAAAGCTCTTCATGAAGTTCATGAATCACTTTTCAAATATCAGCTTACATAGGATCTAATGCAAAATATAAGCTGACGCTACCTTAAGAGGTTTTGTAACTCATTCAGACTTTATCGTACTAGCAACTCTTCAATCACAGTGGATTCTCTATTGAGGAGGTGGGAACCAAGTGAAGTCATTAATAAGTAGATCAAAGTCAGATTAATGCATATGATTGCCACACAGGGAAAGCAGGACCTATCCGTATCTCGTTTTCATATTATTCTCTGGATCAATGTGCTTCCCAGACTAAGTAGTCAGCAGCGTTATTTGAGAAATGAACCGTCGTGCATGATGCCATAAGATCGTAAATACTTCGCCGCTCACTAGATACACTAAATATTCATGGCAATAGTGTTTGACATGCAGTACACTGGAAGCCGCCTGAAATACGACCAACCATGTTTGAACGAGGCTGGGGCTTGAACCTTACCTTTCCTAAACATTAGGTTCATTTAGGCTCGCCGCATACAAAGCGCAGGACAGTGAGCGTGTGTAATATGTATGTAGATTAGAGAGTAAGAACATCGGTGTGAGCCAAAGGAGCAGGGCAAGTAAGAGGTGGGCTCTTTGGTACCTTGAAGCCCTTACCTAAAGCACCCCCAATTCAGGTGGGCTCCAACTAGGTGGCCCCGGAATAAACGCGGTGGGTCGGGCTACAGTGCCACGACTAAGACCCCTGCAATGCCTTACGAACCTTTTTAGCGTTGTTTTATTTGTTACCACTAATAGCCCACCGGTGAGTGATCTCGGTGTGCAGTTGTGTGGTGTGCAAATGTGTAG
>NC_134792.1:17997564-18000064 GCF_046742065.1 Oratosquilla oratoria
TATGGATCAAAAGGTCTCCTGTCGGCATGCTCCGCCTTTGTAATCCTTTGTAATATGTGTGTGTGTGTGTGTGTGCGTATATATATATGTGTATATATATAAATATACATATGTATATATATATATATATACATGTATATATATACATGTATACATATAAATAAATATATATATATATATGTATATATATAATGTATACATAATTGAGGCACATACGAGTTAATGTACACACAGGATTTAAAGCTTTTGTGCCTCTTCACATAAATCACTGAAGGCATAACAGTTATAATTATATGACAAAGTGAAACTTTTTAGTTGTTTGCTTTTAATTTATACATAGAAACACTGACGCTGCAAAACAACATGAAGGTTTTAGTGCCTAATTCAGCAATGTTGTTTCAATATCAGCAATGGTAATAATGTGTTCATACATATTTAACTTTTTCGACACCAACGAACAACCATAGTGTTTAGTAAAAGTAACTAGCGTTGGCATATGTGAAACAGCAAACTAAATATATATATATATATATATATATATATATATATATGTGTGTGTGTATATATATAATGTATACATAATTGAGGCACATACGAGTTAATGTATACACAGGATTTAAAGCTTTTGTGCCTCTTCACATAAATCACTGAAGGCATAACAGTTATAATTATATGACAAAGTGAAACTTTTTAGTTGTTTGCTTTTAATTTATACATAGAAACACTGACGCTGCAAAACAACATGAAGGTTTTAGTGCCTAATTCAGCAATGTTGTTTCAATATCAGCAATGGTAATAATGTGTTCATACATATTTAACTTTTTCGACACCAACGAACAACCATAGTGTTTAGTAAAAGTAACTAGCGTTGGCATATGTGAAACAGCAAACTATATTTGGTGCGGGAAAGACTAGAGGTTAAGGTTATTTATTCAGAAGGGGGGCGTCATGGAACTGTAGGAACTCTTCTTATTTTGCAGAAATCTTGGTAAGAAAATATTACTCTAACTGCTGTAGGCAGTTTCACACGGAGACGGTTTCCTTCAGGTTGAAAAACTACTTCCCTAAAGTTTATATTGACTCGGCTTTCCTTGCCTGGTTCAGTTCACGACCTCCCTGCCAGCTTCACGTGCAATCTCCAAATCCAATACCCTTTGACTCATTCCTGAGGGAGTCTGTCACAGCATTTTTCCTGCATTTTCTTTTGTACCCTGGACGCCGTACCTAATGTTTGTATACCGCTTGTCATAGTTTTCTTTTCACAAGAACTTTATGTTGTTTTCCCATTCTTTATCATTCGTCCTCCTCTTTCTATTGCCTATTCCTATAAAGACATTCCCTCTCCCCGCTCCTACGGTTTTTCCTTGTCATAATATGTGTTCAACAATTTATCTTCCAGTCCTCTTTTCTTGATTTTTTTTCTCAGGCACAAGTTGATTATTTTCATGTTCCTATATTTCCTAACCTTCGCAGTCTTTCCTCCTCTCTATCTCTCTGCCTTTCCCAGTTCTGTGACGATGTGGTGGGTCTAAATATATTCTTTCATGAATGTCGCTGTAAAACTTTTCGGCACGATTATTTCTTTTGTAATTATCATAACTCCTGTAATATCATTCCCTATCTCTTCCTTGTACTTTGCCCTCCTATTGCGTCACTTCTTTGTGAATATTTCTTTTTGTTATCTTTCTCTTACATTGATGCTTAAATCCTTCACATTCCTCGTCATCAAACATTCTATTTTCTATTGTTTCAATGTCATATCCAGGACGTAAATGAACTTCACTTTTATAATATGGTTATTTATTAATGTTGCGTATTAATGGTGATCACTTTATCGAGTCGGTCATACACTCCTTCTATCTTCAGTATACAACAAAAGTTAGAATGTTATCTTTCAAATTCATCATGTTTAAGCATGACAATAGGTATTCATATAACTTGTTTTAGGACCCATTTTTCTTGGCCTTTCATCCTATCCTTTCGAAGTCTCCCCATTTGTAATGAAATATTACAACGGAGAGGACCAGTCTACTATTGGCATTGAGTTCAAGTCCCCTGCAGGTCGGAGATGTACCAATACAAACTTGTTCCATTCATTCCTGGCCGCAAATTATGCTGACAGATTTATCTTACCCCGTCAGTAACGCCCACAGTGTTACCTATGTGTATACTGAAGTCTTGTAGGTTCTGTCTTTTTTGTCTAAATGACGGGGATTCAAGGCAACGCCATAAGGACTACATTTACTTGGTTTGCGGTAAGAACTTGGGCCGTTTGGTACAGAAGAGGCAGAGGCTCTCGCGGTCATCCTAAGATCACGAATACCTTCCCTTGCAGCATAAAAGTCTATCTTGCTTTTGAATGTTGCAGACGCGAGAGATATAAAGCCTATGGCATCGCCGAGAGCTCTGGATAAAACAGGATGGTGAGAGCTGATTTGGGCACAAGACGCCAGAGAAGAGAGAAAAGGCATTACCTTCCCACCCAACCTCATCAGTATGC
>NC_134792.1:18010064-18012564 GCF_046742065.1 Oratosquilla oratoria
GATTCCTGGACGGGAATCGAAACGTCGGGCAAATAAACCCTTCAATTGAATCTGGTGTTTGCTGTTTTCCAATATATATGTATATATATATATACTGTATATATATATATATGTATATATATATATGTATACATATATGTATATATATATATATATATATATATGTATATATATATAATATATATTTCACTTTTCCATTTGGTCAACTAAATTTTCCCATCCTGTTATCCTTATTTAATAAATCCGATTTTTCAAGTTGAAACAGTCGCAGATAAAACTAACCAACCAGGCACTGCTAATATTTGTTTCTTTTCCAAACACTAAATTTAACCACGTAAAGCATGAATTATATATCTTGGTTTCCGTGATGATATTTAAGCTTTGTATTATCTTTGTCTACACTGTATTATTTATATCTAATATTAAGCAAATTAAACAAACTTGTCAGACGTTAGTAAGAATAAAATTATTAAGATATCATTTGGAAAGAGTAAATTGAAAATATTTTGTTGATTATTTGCAACGAAAGAGCTTCTAGAAATCTGAAGAAGAACTTCTTGACGTTAGCTACAAGGAACTGATTAAGCTAACCACTTGGTTAGGAAGCTTCATCATACAATGATAAAGCCATATGTAGGGTAACTCAGAACATGGAACATGTGCATAGTCTGATCTTCCCATTGAACTAACTTTCCATCATAAGTGTTTTTATTGAATGTGGTAAAGATAAAAAACATTTTACCCTTGTTGCTGTAAAATACTCAATATACTACATATACTACGACATATACTACATATTAAATCCTAAAATCTATGGGTGCCAAAGCTTTTTGAATGCGATTTTATGACGAAACAAAACAAAAAATAAAACTTTAAATTCTTAGGGAACAAAATGACAATGCAATCAGTATGGTGTCGTATAAACCTTTGCAACAGATTTTAGTTTTATATTGCAGATTATATATTTTCTAATTAGCTTACTAAAATATTTGCAAACTCAAAATATACTCGTATATAGTTGTTATATCATTGTCATTATCGTGTTTTTAATGTGAATAAATGTTGTGATGTAATATTCACATTTAGAACATTACCTTAGTATTTAATTTTTAGGAAAGAAAGAAAAAACTCAACAAAGGAATGAAATCATAAACAGAATCAAAAGAAGAGTAGATATAAAAAACTTTTCCATGATTTTCACTGAGCAAGTATTACGTTTAGTAGTAAATTATTATATATTTTTGTATAGTATCTACTTTGTAGTGTGAGATTTTTTTTATAGAAAAATGCATATAATACTCAACCCCAAAAGTCTATATTTGCATAACAAAAACATATAACCAAATTAAATATGTTGATTTGCCTTGCTGTCATTATGATACAATTTCAACAATTACTCACAAATAAATGTCCAAGTCTTAGTAAATTTTGCATATTTATGTCAGAATTGATCTGCGTTATAGTCTAGACCAGTTATCATTCTATTAGTACTGTATATACTGATCTAATCATTTACTCTCTTCTCACAGGTGGTATGCTATACAGAATTAGCTATGGCTAATTAAAGTCTATTACATTCAACCTAAGAGTAAAGCGGGATATATTTCTTAAATGATAATACTAATCTTCCACAATAACATATCTTCTGTTTTCTTCTTCTCCCTTTTATTACCTTCCTTTTCCTCTGTTGCTTTCACATTTACTTTCCTCATCGGTTACTGTGTTTCCTATACGTTTCTTCTTTCTTTACCTGGACCAGCAGCGAGGCTAAAGGCAGAGAAACCAAATCTTATTAGCAGCGTTTATTGTACACGCACCGACATTTGTACTCTTACTTAACTATTGTGCAATCAACTCACCTCCTTCATTTAACACACTTGTGCGTACTTACACATGTTATTCCAAGTTCGTGGGACCAACGTTTCACTGTCTTCACAGAGTCTGCAAAATCCTGTTCTCAAATTAGTCATGTAGAAAGAAAAAAGTTTGACCTTTTGCTTAAAAACTGTTAAATGCATTTTACATGCACTCCATGAACGCTTGGAAGTTTTTAAAATGTGCATTATTCTATATTTTTTTTAACTTTGCGTGAGGTAAGCATGAACAAATTACATGATTTTAATATTCCTCTGGCAACAAATACCCAGGTTTAGAAAACGGAATATTGGCCTTTATATTTTCAGTGCCAATATAATTCCAGGTTATTTCCATGAAAATAAAACATACCTTCATTATTGATATCTAGTATAAGTTCATACTAAAACTGAATTATTCTCTAAACTATAATTTGACAAAGGAAAACCGTAAAGTTGTAAGAAAGAAAAGACATTAAAATACAACAAAACGACAGAATACACACAACCACGCTTTCTGTTAGACTCAATGGTAGGCAAAGTCATTATTAAGAATTCATGAAGAAATCCTGCATGTTTATCAAACTGAGATAAATACATATGCAGATAATATGATTGAAATGATTGTGCATTAGTATATAATAGAA
>NC_134792.1:18025064-18030064 GCF_046742065.1 Oratosquilla oratoria
ATGCCCATAACTCATAGATTTTGGCGCATTGAAACCAAGAGAGTAAAATACTGGGATCTTACCTGTTCAAGGGTGACCGTGACGACAATTAATTGACATTTTTGTGAACGCTTTAGGAAAACAGATACTTTCCCAATTTATACTTAATAGGCTTATAGATAGTATATTTTTGTATCACCTTGCATTAATGCGCAAATATTTTCAATTTTACTATCAATACTCCGTGTACAGGGATGAGTATATAAATCAATACTCGTAATTACCTATAGTAATGAATAACCTATGAATTGTAAAAATATACATTTAATAGAGACAAACAGTAATTCTCACTATCACTATGTTGATGAATATCATATGTGAATACAAAAAAAAAGTCCAAATTAGAATTTATCCATTCCTCTGTTATCACTATCTCTCTGAACGCACCCCACTCTGAATCCTTAAAAAGAGGATTGTCAGTTTCTGGAAATCATGAGATCTGGTCTCACAGTCTGAAATTATATTGTTCACTAAATTAGCCATTAGTCACTTTAAGTTTCACATTCGTAGCTTATTGCTGGTAATTTACACTGCTTGTAAATTTTGCTTTTCGGAAATAAAGGTAGAAAGCCTATCATGATGTTTTTATGATTACCTAACATTTTTCACCCAATTGTATAAACATGATTTCACCCAATTGTATAAACATGATCTTTAATCAACTTCATCATCTGGCCTCAATAATCATATTCTTCAACTTCTTCAAGACCCTCACCATTAATTATAATATATTTACTTAGAATTTTGTGTTCAACATTACTTTGGTTATACTCTTATTAATTTTCAAACCTACTTTGAGACTTTCCTTGTTCATATCACTCAGCATATCCTGCAATTCTTCGGCTTCTTCTAAAATAAAAGAAATGTCATCCGCAAATCTTGGGTTATCAAAATATCCCCCATTAATCTTCAAACCTTTTTCTTACCAAGTCAACCTTCTGTAAATCTGTTAAAAGCAAGCTTTTTAAAAAAAACTTTGATGAAATTAATCTTGACGTATTTCTTTCTTGATTTTTATGTTTTCTGTATGTTTCTGTAGACGAATTACAGCGGTACCTTTCGCATTAATCTTTTCTAGAACACTTACAATCTGCTTTTTTACTCTGCTTGGTAACGAGTTTAGTACTGATATTAATTCCATTGAGTTAAAGGCCTTCTTGTAATGTACAAAAGCTAAACAAAAAAGTATATTGTGCTCTATCGTATTCTCGAGTCGAACATCTACTTCTAAAGCCTGTCTGTTCTCGTGGTTGGTTTTCACATAAAACATTACTAAATCCATTTGTAAGAAGCTGATCGGTCGGTAGTTACTAAGGTCTTTCTAGTGTCCTTTTTTATTATGCAAAATCACTATAGCATTGGATTATGATTCAGGAACGCTTACTTGGCGTAAACACTAGATGTACAACTAGGCTAATCTAAATTTAACTTCTTTCCTTGCATTTTTTAGAATATATATCAAAACACTCTCTCCGCCTATTATTTTCTACATATTAATTTACTGATACAACGACGGTCTTTGATGGGTGAAGCTTTTGGTAAACCTATTCTACTTATTCTACCATTCTAATCTCTCCATTTCTATATTTCAAAGATATCACTTGCTACCTCATTAAAGTTAGTCTATGTTCGGCCTTTTTAATACTTTACCTCTCAAAAAAATCCTGTTTCATCCATGTTTCTTTTTTTTCTGCATTTAAATGATATATATATTTCTCGTTCTATATCTCTATTTCGTCTTTCTTGCTTTTGATCTGCATAGTCCTTTATTTTTTTAATAGGTCGTTTCTAGCTTTGGAGCATTTGTTTTCTCTGGTGCTTTTTGTACTTTCTAATGCTGTTGACTAAACTCAAATTCATACCTTCAGCAGTATCCTCGTAGTTTCTTTAGAGCTTTGAATTTGTTTTCAATTTTTATATGAAATTTCTTCTTCTTATCCTCATCTTTTGTAAGACTTATTTTCTTATTTAAAACTAGTTTATTTCTCTCTGCTCTGAAACTGAGTTTAGCTGTGCAGCCTATAACAACTTTATGACTGTAGCATTGGTAAAGCTCTAGCTCTCATTTCCAAATATGAAGTCTATTTCGTTTTTTGGTGATCCATTTGGACTTTTCCAGTTCTATTTACGACTTAAACACTTTTGGAAGAAAGTGTTCACTAATCTCATATTGCAGTTCTCTACAAAATTAACCAACATCTTGCCTCGATCATTTGGCTTACCTACTCTAAACTTCCCATCAAAGTCTAACCCTACTCCTACTTTATCATTAAAGTCGCCCATTACCAAAGTGTATTTATTTTTTTTCTTGATTCATTACCTGACTTGAATTATCATAGCAGGACTTAATTTCATTGTCAGAACTCTGTAAAATTGGTGCATAAGCTTGAATTTTTTTTTAGAATGTACCTTTTACACAACTTTATCACAATCCAAGCTATCCTATCTTGATAAACTACTGACCTTCGCTACGTTACTAGGAGCCTCTCGGATCATTGAGAATGTTACTCCACTAGATCGTTCTTTTCCCTTACCTCTACAATAGAAAAGGTTGTGACTACCTTGTAATTGTATCAGTTTTTTTTCACTCGTTGTACTTCGCTCAGTCCCATGATGTCCCAGTTGATGTTGTCTAGTTCTTCCATTAAATTCTCCAGCCTGTAGTCTAGAGAGGTCTCACGTTGTAAGTATCTTCTGCATGCTGTTAATGTCCTAGACTTAGATCTGCTTGGACAGTGCTTACTCACATTCAGTGATACACTGTCCGTAAGCACATAAGGCAATGCTGTTGGACCTTTAGGAGACGATGATCCAACATCAACGCCCAGTTTTCTTTTGATTGTGTAAGTCATGCTTGCTACGAAGGAATTTTGGCAGTGATCTCACCTCCCTGCCAACCGGTTTCTGGTGAGATACAGTACTTCTTTGCTGCCACCATATTCAGTATATTCGGTGAAGCCCTATATATCCATAGAGTGTCCAAGGGCCCACGCCATCATTATGACGGCAACTCATGTATATGTATGAGGAATTTTCCTGTTCACCATCAGCAACGTATCAGTTATCAGTGAGTCCTGCGACTGTGTGCAACCTGCTCTTTGTCTCATTTTTCATATAAAACCTATTCGATATGTGTGACCCTGCGGAGATTTTCATCTCTGTCGACGTATTTTTGTAGTCATCAAGATACTCAACCCTATCCATCTCGTCAAGGTTTAAACTCTCGGATATTATGCATAAATACAAACATATATATATATATATATATATATATATATATATGTATATACACACACACACACACACACACACACACACACACACACACACACACACACACACACACGCACGCACACACGCACACACACACACACACACACACGCACACACACATACACACACACACATACGCACACACACACACACACACACACACACACACACACACATACACACACACACACACACACACACACACACACACACACACACACACACACACACACACACACACACACACACACACACACACACACACACACACACACACACACACACACACACACACACACACACATACAACTCATGCCCACAACCACACTCCCAAGCAGTAGACGCACATAACACAAACAATAACACCCATTTCCACAATCCACTAGAAAGTTGCTACTTCAACGTACGCAGCGCTACGGATCACGGCTCTAGGCAATGACCTCTCTCAGTGTTCGTCCAATGTACGGCCTGTATATAAACCTATGTAATCACCAAACATTGTAACTCCCCCCCTGAGGATGACCGAGTAAGGTCGAAATACGTATTGGAGAAAAAAAAAAAAAAAAAAAGAGAGAGAAAACCGCACTAAATGTCTTTTGGACACCTTCTCATCTATTTGGAACCAGCACAGAAACTTGTTGCACGAGACAAATTAAAGTTTCAATATAAGCTCAACAACGCCATTGTCGCTGTAGACTTCTTGAAATCATGTATACAACATGGCCTCTTACCAAAATTTATATATATATATATATATATATATATATATACATATATATATATAAGTAAATATATATATATATGTATATATATATGTATATATGACACAAACATTTATCGGAAGACTAGCCTGCATAAAGGATTTGATGAAATACAATACATATCTCGTTCCACCCGAGTGGCCTAGGCAGAATGATTAGTCCGTGAACTAATTCGTTCCGTTTTGAAGGATCACGGTGACACCGGCGGTACAATTCTCGCCTTATATGAAGTAATCCGCTCTGACGGGAGTTCGAATCCCAGCAGATGAGTTTATTTCCAATATGTACATATATATTATATATATATATACAGTATATATATATACATACATATATATATACATACATATATGTATATATATATATATATATATATTTATACCAAGTGTATGTGAGAGGCTGGCAAAGTTAGAAAAAGGAAGAAATAAGCAAATGTTGACAAAGAGAAAAAACAACGATGAAAGGAGATGAAAATACATCTAAGAAAGCTCCAACAAAAGAGAAATGCAGAAAGTAAGTACGTAGGTGGTTCAACATTACATTCAGAAATATAGGCGCATGTAAATATATGAACAGATAATAACATAGAAGCAAGAATGTAATGACCAGTATATTCCCAGGAGAAGGGCTGGCAGGAAGAGAGTCTGAGTGCAAAGATAGGAGTCAATGCGTTCGACAAATGAGGAGGAGAAAGAAAGAATTGAGATTAACCAATGGAGAAAAGAAAGTGCCAAAGCTTGTGGCATCAACCACAGATGACCCCACCTCCCTCCTGCAACTCACAACTTTCACTCTTTGTAGGTTGTGGGACGCGTGGCAGAAGAGTCAGCGATGCTGGAAGCGTTGGTGGTGGCGGCGGCGCTGGGCTGGAAGTTGAGGTGACGGCGGGAAAGAGCAATAGAGGACTGGCACTAAAGCCAGGCAAGA
>NC_134792.1:18035064-18037564 GCF_046742065.1 Oratosquilla oratoria
TTTTTACTAATGATAGCTAAAAACGTGAAATTGTTTCTTCTGAGAGGAATTTTATGTTATAAGAGCCTCTGGCTAAATGAGTAGATGAAAAAAATCATCTTTGAAGCTTAGCTTTTTAACCATCCGAACAATGAAAAAAAAAATGAATTAAATTTTCATAAGTTTCAAGCAAGACACTGGGTAGGAAGAGAGGTGTTTACTCTCAGGCAAGTTTATTTGGGTGTGTGAATGTTTCGCTGACATGATGAAAAGTGTAAAGAGAATGAACGTCACTGTATAGTTAAGACAGGAAGGTGGGGCCCGACGATACTTGATGGGAAAAGGGTATGATGTTGTGGGAGTGGTAGTAATGTTAGTATATGAAAATAGTGAGATAAGAAGGTGTTAGAATGTGGATACAAGGGTTGTGTATACGAAGGTGAAGATGATCTACGTTCACAAACTGTACGTGTGTAATGGTTTTGTTAAGTTATAGTAAAGCGACAATCTGTTCTAACAAGTGAAAAGGATTTTGCTTCAGCTCCTCACGATAAAGTGGGTTATATGTTATGATTATTTTGCAATGTGAGAGAGCATGGGTATCATAAATAAAAACATGTTAGAAAACAGAGGGATGATGAGATCATGATCTTGAATAAGGTGCTTGGCTGGGCCCGGAGCTGTTACAATCTCCATTCTATGTAGCTTGTATGGGAAGTATTATTAAAGATCAAACAGATCTCTACGCATTACGATGTGTACAAACTACCAAACATACCACAGAAGCCCAAATATGTGTTGAAATGTTGCGAGGTAGATTGAAGAATAGGATTGTATGTCCGAGAATTGAAAAACGCGATGTTGAGTAGGAGGCATGTCGGAGGGTGGGAAGTTTTAATGGAGATCAGTAATGTGTAGCATGGTGTGAAAAGTATGCGTCACTGTATGTGAGTAAGTGGGATAAAGGATAGAATTCTGTCCCGGGACGTTGGCTGAAAATAAAGAAGTGAAGAAAAGAAAAAGAAAAGAAACGAGTGCAAACATGAGTTCAAAAATGCAGGGCGATTTATCAGAAAGTGACAACGTCTCAAAAATAAATAAGAAAAGAAAAAACGACGTTGAAGCAGTGTTGGGGAAAAGGAACCGAGGTCACAGAATAAAAAAGACGACTCAAACAAGAGTCAGATGAGTTGAAAGGTTACTTGATGTGTAGGAAAAAAGAAAACAGTAAATCCCATATGGATGAGGAGCTTTTTTATGTGGTTTTTGGATAAAGACTTGCATGGTTTGTGGATGTGGTTGAAAAAATATTGATGAGTAGCAAAGAATAGTGCAAGGAGAGTTACTCTATGATGAGTGGCTCACTTTTGGTCTTGCGAAATGTCAACGACACAGTTCTGCAGTGCAAATGAAGAGGGATTGTTTTCTTTGCCTGAAGGTTATAAACCTGGGTTTGGATGTGATGGAAATTATTTTGGATAAGAAAGGGAATATGGTAGAGGTATTTCTATGTAAATGACATTTTGATACGCATAAGTATATAGGCGATGTTACAGGAATCGTGAGAATACCAGCCCAGAAATAGCAGTGCAATTATTCAGAGGTGTGTGGGTGGAAAAGTGATACTATATGAAACAAAAAATATGGATGTGTCAGAAGCAGTAATATTTCTGGAAGGAGAGATTGCGGAGGAAAAAAGAGTAAATAATGTTTGTTGTATATATTTGTCTGAAGTACAAAAAAAATGTTGATTAGTGAACAATGTAAGATGAAGGAATGGCGGAAGATAGTGCTGAATAAACTTCCTACATGCAAACTTTATGATACTGAGGAACTTTCAAAAGGGAAAAATTCATTACAATTTCTGTTTATCAAATTTGCAAAGGCTAACCTGTGGGGTGCTTTTTCTTGGAAATATTTTTGTGATAAAACCAAAACCATTTTGAATATTAGAGAACTTAGAACTTACCTTAAAAGGTACAATAAACAAATATGTTGCGTGTGCTTTATATCAACTGTTGATATATGGACAAAACAGGAAAACCTTAAACCTAGCAACATGTCCCACTAAATAAGAATTATAAGAGAAAAATAAATGCGTAATAGTGTTTAGTTATTGCCTATTTTGGCGTAAACTATGGTGTGATATAAAGTCCGTAGAGAATGTAGAAACAGAAAATAGGCAGAGGGACAAACAAAGAGACAGACACACAGACAGAAAAATAAAGAGGGACAAACAGAGAAACAGACAGACTGACAAATATACAGGCAGACAGACAGAAAGACAGGTAGACTGGTAGACAGGCAGACAGGTAGACAGGCAGACAGACCGAGAGACAGACCGATTGACAGATAGACGGACAGGTGGTCAGACATACATACAGACAGACAGACAGACAGACAAATAGATAGACAGTCAAATATACAGACATACAAGAAGAAAAACAGATAGACAGACAGATAGAAAGGCAAAAACTACACAACCATACAGACTGACATATAGATAAAACAGACAGACAGA
>NC_134792.1:18042564-18045064 GCF_046742065.1 Oratosquilla oratoria
TAACATCATGATGAAAGCAGGTAAGGCACCTGGTCTGGATGGATGTCATGCAGAATGTCTGAAAAAGGGAGGTTCAGTGATGGTGGAATGGTTGGTGAGATTATTTAGTGTTTGCTGGAGAGAGGGTAGAGTACCGGAGGACTGGAGTAGTGCCTGTATAGTTCCTCTTTACAAGGGAAAAGGGGACAAGTGTGAATGTAGTAATTTCAGAGGGATTAGCCTGTTGAGTGTAGTAGGGAAGGCTTATGGGAGAATCTTAATTGAGAGGATTAGGAGAGGAACAGAAGGAGTAATTGGTGAGGAACAGTGTGGATTTAAGACGGGTAGAGGTTGTGTAGATCAGATCTTTGTGGTAAGACAGATATGTGAGAAAGCTATGGAAAGGGTAGGGATGTTTTTTGGGCTTTTATGGATCTGGAAAAGGCTTATGATAGGGTAGACAGAAAGGCACTGTGGGAGGTTATGCAGATTTATGGGATAGGAGGAAAGCTTTTGGGAGCTGTCAAGAGTTTTTATGTGAGTAGTAGAGCATGTGTTAGGATTGGAAATGGAGAGAGTGAGTGGTTTGAAGTAAAGGTGGGACTTCGTCAAGGATGCGTTATGTCGCCCTGGCTGTTCAACTTATACATGGATGGGGTGGTGCGAGAGGTGAATGCTAGGGTAGTGAGTCAGGGATTGGAGATGGTTAAAGAAAATGGAGAAAAGTGGGAGGTGAGCCAGCTGTTGTTTGCGGACGACACTGCGCTTGTGGCAGGGTCAGAGGAGGGATTGAGGAAGCTGGTGGCAGAGTTTGGGAGAGTATGTGATAGAAGAAAGCTGAAGATAAATGTGGGTAAAAGTAAGGTGATGAGATGTACAAGGGGTGAAAGTGGCAGTAGACTGGAAGTGAACATTAAGGGAGAGCGACTGGAGGAAGTGGATAGTTTTAGATACTTGGGTGCAAGTGTAGCAGGAAAAGGTGGAGTGAAGGTGGAGGTAGAATGTAGATTGAGAGAAGCGAGTAAATGCCTTGGTGGTTTAAAAGAGTGTAATGAGAAATAGACATTTGGGAATGGATGCGAAGAGGAGACTGTATGAAGGAGTGATTGTGCCAACAGCACTGTATGGGGCAGAAACGTGGAACATAAGAGAAGAAGAGAGAAGGAGTTTGAATGTGTTTGAGAGTGTTTGAGATGAGGTGTCTGAGAAGTATGGTGGGGGTTACTAGGCTAGATAGAGTGAGAAATGAGGAGGTGAGGAGGAGAACAGGGGTGAAAAAGGATTTGGGAGAGAGGGTTGATGAAAGAATATTAGGATGGTTTGGACACATGGAAAGAATGAGTGAAGAAAGACTAGTAAAAGAGGTATGGAAGGCAGATGTGGAGGGAGTGAACATGAGGGGACGTCCTAGGATGAGGTGGATGGATGGGGTGAAGGGGGCTTTGGGGAAGAGGGGAATGTCTGTTGAGGAAGGAAGGGAGAGGACGGAAGACAGAGGTGAGTGGAGAATGGTTGTATATGGATGATGTTGTGACTGCATGAGGAGGAATGGGCGGGGGGTGGGTGGGGGGGGTAGTATGTGTGAGTAAATTTTGACGCAGCCCGAAGGGATTTCTCCCCGTCCTCTCCTTATATGCAAAGGGGGACGGAGAGGGGGGGTCGCCGATTAAATGAAGCGGCCTTGCTGTGGATGTACTGTGTCTTGCGACACTGCTTCTGACCCAGGGCGGTGGGCAGGGTGCAGGGATGACCCGTCATCCAGGAGGTGCTCAGATGAGAGGAAGGGTGGGAGGGGTGTGGAGTGTATTTAGGGATGAAATGGGTGGGAGTGTTTTTATGCCTTTCCCTTTTTGGCTACCTCCCTTGGAAGGGGGAAAAAGCCTTGGTATATGTATGTATGTAACATCATCTTCAACAAAATTAAAGGTGACAAGAGGCATGCAATGATTTTGGAAGCGTCTTGGAGGATTCACTCTTGGGTAAAAGTCTTCGATAGATAAGTGGTAAATAACACATGACCTACTGGACATAGTATTTTTTGTACGTCATTTTCTGAGTGTGATTTACTGAAGTGAGTTTTTATGCGATTACGGGCATTTATACCAATACCCACTAATCTATGTAGAAATCGCACTGAATGACAATATTCATGATTAGGGTATCCGTCCTATTATTTCGATTTGTCATCCAATGAATGATATTTGTCAGAAATTTCCAGCCCTTCCATCCCTGTTAACAGTATTGCACCGACATTCAAGGAATAGAGCTTTTCATAAAATAGTTATTGTCTTTATTACAAATAGTAATCGCCAGACAAATGTTCCCCATATAGTAGTCCCCAGACAAAGCTCATTACCCACCACAGAAAGCTCATTACCCACCATAGCTACATTCAAGACAGTTGGAGTCTCTACCTCAGTTTGTTACCATGAGTGCGTCACCCACCCAAGCTTGCGGATGATAAGCAGATGTGATTCTTTGAGTTGTTCGTGTAAGCGTGTGGAGCTCTGCCGAGACAGAG
>NC_134792.1:18055064-18057564 GCF_046742065.1 Oratosquilla oratoria
ACACACCATCATCACCGTTCATAGATAACTATTGTTTTCTCCGTATCAGAGTGCAAAAACCAGTAACATTAATCTGCCAATTTCTCATTTGTAATAGTATTTTAATTCAATGATTCTATGATAGATATTATCTCCTCTCTGATATCTGCAAAACATATTTCCTCGAATGTATATATATATATATATATATATATATATATATATATATATATATATATATATATGTATATATATTAAAGTATATATATGTATATATATTAAAGTATATATAAATACATATATATATATATATATATATATATATATATATATTCATTTTAAACAATTTCTTTCTTTCTCCTGATCCCAAAGAAAGTATAATTTCTCCTTATCTCTATAGTGCTTGTTATGCTACAATCAAATGCCTTTGATTCCTCCAATGCAATCCCATTCCATCATCTTCTTCATGTTTAGCTCGTCGACCCTGCGATATCCGCCATCTCCCATCCCTCGATCTCTTTGCATCCCACGCACGAATGACTTCGGTAGTGTGCTTACCTTCATATCACATTTCCTAGTTAACAGAGGGTTATTTTTTAATTACATACTTCATAGAGTAAGAGCAATCCATATAAACTAAGATATACTATTAAGAGTGATGAAAACAATTGCGTCTTTAAAAAAATTTTTTTGGAAATATGTTTGATTTTTTTGACAGTTGAGAAATTAGGATGGTTCTATCAGCCAGATTTTTAGTAACTGTAGAATATACCGTAATCCTGATGTTGAAAGAATGTATATCAAAGAAACATCACAGGTTGATTAATATATTTACTCTAGATAAATGCTGTATTATTACAGAGATTTTCACATGTTGCTAGAACAACACTTATAAATTTCAGAATAATAGATAAATAGCCTGCACATATAGTTCCCTGTGTCAATGTTGACTTCAAATAGCAGTCGACGTATATAGAAATTAGGTTCAGGCATTGGCTACTTTTTATATTCATTTTAATTTAAGTACCCAACAACTTGTCAAATCAAAAAGATAAGGAATAAAATGCTTTAAGATGATTATAGGTAACCATATTGAGAATCATTGACAGAAATTAAAACTAATGTTGACTTATTTTAGCTAACTTTTGGTGGTTATTACTTGGACTGAGTAATTTGTATATTCTTGGAAAGTTATGAAACTTATTTCATATTATGTGTTGAATTCATATTTCATTTCCATCGCCCATTTACAATATAGAAAAATAAGTAAAATCCTCTAGCAATGCACGACAGTATTTGCAAGGGACAAAGTCAAGAATTCTTTCATACGAAGCTTACATGTACGCTTGCAATTTCGCTTACTTACTATAAGTGCTTTAGCCTTAACAGGGATTTCCTTCAAATAAGAATAACTCATTATATTGTCGTTCTAGTTACTAAATAATAGGAAAAACCTTAGTGAGAATCTCTAAGCCAGGCAGTCAGGCATTCGATATACAAAGATCACAATTTAAAATATATACACAAAAATATACTTAGCATTTTATGTCGTACATACCACAGAATATTAAAAAATTGTAAATGAAATAAATTAAAACGATTTAGAACAAAATATCATACGATCCTTCCAACTGCAGTACGATCGGAGGAGCGTACTACCTTCCCCGTCTGGGTTTGGGGAGCGACTGGCTATGAATGGTCACTTACTATTCAGCTCTCGTTCAGCAAGTGCCTCGGGGCGAAGATGTACCGCCTCCTTGCGTTTTCAGCCAATCACGTGCGGCTTTCGCCGCATTCTTTCAAGGATTTTTAATTTAGATTGTGTCAGTATTTTTTATCTTTTGCTTTATATAACCGTGGTAAAAAACAAACACAACTAAAAATAAGCGGCATGTTAAGTAAATGTGTGAATCTTTTGTATACATATAACACAGAGTTAATAAAGGAATTGAGTATAAAGGTGCTTTTCGCGATATGCGGGGTCGTGTTGGGGTCAGGCAGGGGGATCCTCTGGGGCTGCAAGAGTTTAGACTTGCTATCACAGCTCACACGGACTAGCCATGCGGTGCTAGATTTCTATCCCAGGACATTTTCAGACTTAATTTTTACCATAAATTGACAATGGATAGATTTGATATAACTTTCTAGAATTTTCTGAATAAAAGTTACATACTAGCATATAAAAAGTGCTTGGTGATGGCAAAAGTAAGTGTTGGGCAGCCTGTCCTGTAGACCTTTGCCCCCTCATGCCAAAGTGTTGACCCCAATAGGGCACGGGAGTGGAGTTTGCGGTGGTGGTTGGGTCGGTGGAGATGATAGAGAGAGACGGGCGGTTTGGCTCACCGCTGCTGCTGCCTGGTTGGTTGGTTAGTTGGTTGGTAGCCCCAGTGCACAGGTAGGCGGGCACCAGATGTGTGGGAGACTTCCTAAAGTGCACACGCGCTCGCACACTGCACATCCCCCGCTCGGTACCTTCCTTCCTCCCCCCCACCCCTCCACCCACAACACTCCTCCCACGCAC
>NC_134792.1:18077564-18080064 GCF_046742065.1 Oratosquilla oratoria
ATATATATATATATATATATATGTGTGTGTGTGTATGTGTGTGTGTGTGTGTGTGTGTGTGTGTGTGTGTGTGTGTGTGTGTGTGTGTGTGTGTGTGTGTGTGTGTGTGTGTGTGTGTGTGTGTGTGTGTGTGTGTGTGTGTGTGTGTGTGTGTGTGTGTGTGTGTGTGCCGAAAAAGCTTCAAACACTGGACTCAGAGTAAAAGAATTTGCTATATATATGTATGTATATATATATATATATACATATATACATACATATGTATATATATATATATATATATATATATATATACACGTGTGTATCTATTCATAAACATGTATAAACTTAAACCGAAAACACTTATCTCATGCTTTTACTTTCTTTTTAAAGCAAAATATTCAAAGCCACTTACATTGGAACTTTGGTGCTCGTAAAACTCGAGAAGAAAAAATGTCGACGAATAGGTGACTTTGGTGGAGCGAGTTGGTTGACACGGTCTGGGTGTTGCCGCCTATCCTTGTGTGCTTTGGTACTTAGACCCTCGCCTTGGTCAAGGCTCTCCTCTCCTTTCTTCTTCTCTGTATGTGTGTATATATGATATATATATATATACTATATATATATATACATATACATATATATATATATATATATATACATATATACATATGTATATATGTATGTATGTATATATGTATATATATATGTGCATATATATATATACATATATATGTATACACATATATGTATACACATATATATATGTATATATACGTATGTATGTATGTATATATATATATATATATACATATATATATATGCACATACCCATTTGTATAAGCATAATACATATATAACATCTTCCCTTTTTTCAGAGAATATGTAATAAATTGTGGTTTATTCATAAAATGTACCCTACTACCTTTCTTTATTCAGTTCCATATCCAATTAGGCCACAAGGCTTTTCTAAATTAAAATATTTATAAAAGGTTGGTTACTTCACATATTTTTATTTTTGCTTTGGTTAAGCTTTTTTTTAATACCTCAGTTTTTGGTAAATACAGATTGGAAACTTATTCATTATCTTATTTTTTTCCCTTTTTTATACTACCTCTTCAACTTTCAAATTGAATATTCTTTTCCTGTTCTTTAGTTTATCATTCTCAAATTTGTAGAATAACTTAGGTTCACCTTTAATTATCAACTAAATCCTTTCCAAAGTTCTTTTCCTATTTTCTAACTTGTCTATATTCATTTCTGGTTCTTTTTTATCTTACTTAATTACTTTTTTTTATCATTATCTTGTTTTATTCTTTTAACCTTTCCTTTCTATTTCCGCCTCTTCTATATTTTGTCTCTTTTGATTTACTATTGCACATTTATTTTTAGAGCAATCCTTTTATCATGATATCCCAAAACACATCCTAGGCACATACTTTTTTACCTCATTGGTGTAAAATCTCAGAGGGATTTTCCAATTCTTCTTTATGTCTTTGTCTTACTGACTTTAATCTAATTAACTTGTCCAAAGTACTTTCTTAGTTCTGCATTTTAGTTTTTTATGACTGTGTTTTCCTAACCTGTGCATTTCTTTTCTTATTTCCTCCTTTTTATTTTCTAGCATATATTCAAGGACCATATGATGATTTTAACATAACGGGTACAGATGTATCGATTTCAATCACCTCATATTCTTTAGTTAAGACACAGACTTAATAGTGTAACTTTGCTTCTGTATCTTCTTAACTCCTTCCACTTATTGGGATATTATGTTATTGATTGTGTGTATGTGTGTGTGTGTGTGTGTGTGTGTGTGTGTGTGTGTGTGTGTGTGTGTGTGTGTGTGTGTGTGTGTGTGTGTGTGTGTGTGTGTGTGTGTGTGTGTGTGTGTGTGTGTGTGTGTGTGTGTGTGTGTGTGTGTGTGTGTGTGTGTGTGTGTGTGTGTGTGTGTGTGTGTGTGTGTGTGTGTGTGTGTGTGTGTGTGTGTGTGTGTGTGTGTGTGTGTGTGTGTGTGTGTGTGTGTGTGTGTGTGTGTGTGTGTGTGTGTGTGTGTGTGTGTGTGTGTGTGTGTGTGTGTGTGTGTGTGTGTGTGTGTGTGTGTGTGTGTGTGTGTGTGTGTGTGTGTGTGTGTGTGTGTGTGTGTGTGTGTGTGTGTGTGTGTGTGTTTGTGTATTTGTTTGTGCGCGTTTGTGCGCGTTTGTGTATCGAATATATTAGAAATACCGATAGCTATTTATGTACTTATTTATACACACAATCCTATTTCTCCGAATAATCCTTTACAACACCATCAAACAAATAGCCATCAAGTAGAAAAGTAATCTGACATCTATGCGATTCCAGGAATCGTGTGAACAAGAATCATACTTCAGAAGTAGATGCGCTTGTGTTGGCCATATCTTAGCATGCATCTCTGCATGGTATTCGTGCATTAGGATCTGGTTCTAGTTGTAACATGTGTATGTGTGTGCGTGTGTGATGTCTGTGTGCGTGTGTGATGTCTGTGTGCGTGCGTGTT
>NC_134792.1:18087564-18090064 GCF_046742065.1 Oratosquilla oratoria
GCAAAAAAGTAAGGAGAAAAAGTTTTACGTGAATTTGATCATGACCATATTAATAGTAATTTTCTTCTTAAGAAAATAGAATAGTAGGGACCACTAAGGTGGGTAAACAGAAAAAGACTAGAAAACGAGGAACTAGTGTCTAAGAAGAGTACTATCGTGTAGATATCCGTTCATGATATACAAATTCTAAGAATGTTCTACGCGAAAATGACACAGGGCAAGGTGAAGGACTGTATTAGTCAATCCTTCAACCTACTCAATTAACATGGAACTTATCAACAACAAGTGTGTGGAGGGTCTTATCTACGTAACCAGGTTTATTTCTGCCTCGAAAATATTAACATCGTGTATATGTATATGTATATGTATATGCATATGTATATGTATATGTATATGTATATGTATATGTATATGTATATGTATATGTATATGTATATGTATATGTATATGTATATGTATATATACATATACATATATATACATATATATATACATATATATATATATATATGTATATATATATGTATTATATATACACACACATACATACTTAACAAGAATAGGTCTTTATGAAGGTTGTGCATTGTTTTTGTAGCTATTCTTTTTGCACTCACATAACCGTGTTCGCAGTTTGTTGAAAAGTGAAGGAGGACTACATTGAGAGGAACTTTGCCTATTTCTTAGTCTCATCTCTCCTTTTTAACCTCGTAATCTTTATTAAATTTTCTTCTATTTTTAAAGCTGTGCTGCTTTCACTAATGTTTTTTACTTCCTATCATTGTAATAATTTGATATTTACTTCTTTAGACTTAATCACATAAAGTTATATGCACGCAATAAGTTAAACTCCTCTTGCAATAAAGAATGTAGATTTTGTTTAGACTGGGACTAATCAGTTATATGAAGAGCATGAAGTATTTCCAGAATGAAAAACTTAAAAGTATCTTGATTTTTATTTAGGTATAGTTAGATGCTCAGTGATTTTCTTCTCCTGGTAGACTAAAAACGTTGGCATTAAAATCTTACTGTAGCATATCTCACTCTTCTTAGTGAAATATACTGACTTCTTACACAATGACACATTAATTCGACACATTTAAGAAATAGTATCAATCAAATCTAGTCAGCTAGAGTCATTAACAAACTATTCCACCATATGCTATACCTTTATCATTGCCCTAACGCAAAACACCAAGGCGCTCCTAATAAGAGCAGTGCTTAACACAACGATTCTCACTAATACTATTTGGTGTCTTTTTTCCAATACTTACTGTGTGTTCATAGTTCAAAGATCAGACCAGCAGTTCAAGGGTTGTGCATGTTTTACCTTTGCCATCAAATCAAAGGTTGGGGAAAAGTGTAACAATTGCGAGGTGCGTAAAGCAGTGTATGACAAGGTACATTTGAAAAGTGCTGTTTACCAAATAAATTATCATATTATCAAAATATCTATTCAAAACAACGATTTATTGGAGATATATACAAGCAGACTGGTGAAAATATATACAGATGTACAGAGAAAAATCTAGAAAGAAGAGTACATACATAAGTAACCAAACAGAATCGGTAACAGCAGATTAAACAAGTTAAAACTTATTAAAATAATATTCACAAAATATCATTGCACAATAGAAGGTACTTTCAGTAGGATAAAGACGATCAGGTACTTCAGACAATTTTATATATTCATATATGATCTAGAAAGAAGCACAAACAGTTGTGGTACAAATGTGACATGAGTGTTGTGAGACAGAAGAAGGGTGTTAGTATGCCTAGGTGGACTACCTACCATATGCAGGGGAAGAGACCATTTGGTGCACATATATAAATAGGTTTATGTATGTATACATGTATATGTACATACATATATATGTTTATATGAATGTATGTATATGTACATTTATATATATTTATGTGAAAATATGTATATGTACATATTCATGTTTATATGAACAAATATACAAATAGATGAACTTCGGGCCTTCCAAAGTATAAGACAAACCTCCATAAACCCAAACATGGGACATAACACAACAAATCTTAGTTCGAGACAAAACGCCACAAGCCCAACCATACGACATTTAAGCACAACAGAAAACCGGAGGCTCTCCGAAGCACGTGGCATTTCATCATTGACAAAGTTACCAGGTAATGTCTCCTAGGTAACCAGTAACCTCTCACCTTGAAAATGAAGTACAGAAACTAGCGTATAAAATGTAATATCATAACAATATTCACCTGAACATTTCTTATGCTGACCAGAAAGAATATCCTCAAAGCTACTACCTAGAGGAGGGTCTTAAACCGAAATCGCAATATAGCAAACATGACTGCCGATAGTGGAGTCACAAATCTCCTTTCAAAGAAACATAAGTCCATAGTAAAGCACATGGAAAATACCTATTAGAAAATAATTTATGCACAATTAGCCATCCCTTTTAAGTATACATACTCGTATACAATTATACATACATGTATGTATATATGTATATGTATATAT
>NC_134792.1:18100064-18102564 GCF_046742065.1 Oratosquilla oratoria
CCAATATTGTGTGTGTTTGTGTGTGTGTGTGTGTGTGTGTGTGTGTGTGTGTGTGTGTGTGTGTGTGTGTGTGTGTGTGTGTGTGTGTGTGTGTGTGTGTGTGTGTGTGTGTGTGTGTGTGTGTGTGTGTGTGTGTGTGTGTGTGTGTGTGTATGTGTGTGTGTACGCGTGCGTGTGTTTTTTTTGCGTCTACGTAAGAACTCCAACATGTGTGAGGAGTCTTGTGCAACCATGTACTTGTTTTTTTTTCTGATCCCGGCAAGAAATCTCTTGGAATTATATGATACATTACATGAAATTGGTGTGCTGAAGCTAAGAGAACCAAATCAATATCTTGAAACAAAAGCTGTATTTACCCATACGGGATGTTCGGATAACCTTCTTCGATTGTTGTAATTGTGGTGCTCAACAAACACATGTCATGAAATCAGGTCTTGATAAGTAACGGATAGTTAGTACTCCCCCTTATAGAGCGCTGGAATTTTCACGATATTTATGCTGTGTGATGCGCGCGTGTGTGTGGCTCACCATGGTCTTAGATCACGTGTTGGGCTCTTGATCGACATCTATTACACTCTCGATAATAGATGTATATGGGCACAGAGATCATATATGGCCTGATCTATGGGTAGTGTGTGTATGTGTGTGTGTATGTGTTCTTTTGTGTGCGTGTGTGTGTGTGTATGTTTTTTGTGTGTGTATGTGCGCGCTTGTTTATGGTAGTGCATGTGTGTGTATGATTTGTGTATGTTGTGTGTATGTGTGTATGTGTGTATGTAAGAGTGTTTGTGTGGGTGAGTGTGAGTGTGTGTGTGTATGTGCGCGCTTGTTTGTGGTTGTACATGTGTGTGTATGATTTGTGTATGCTGTGTGTATGTGTTTGTGTGTGAGTGTTTGTGTGAGTGAGTGTGTGTATGTTAGTGAGTGTGAGTGTGTGTGCGCTTGTGTGTGTGTGTGTGTTTGTGTGTGTGTGTGTGTGTGTGTGTGTGTGTGTGTGTGTGTGTGTGTGTGTGTGTGTGTGTGTGTGTGTGTGTGTGTGTGTGTGTGTGTGTGTGTGTGTGTGTGTTGTGTGTGTGTGTGTGTGTGTGTGTGTGTGTTTGTGTGTGTGTGTGTGTGTGTGTGTGTGTGTGTGTGTGTGTGTGTGTGTGTGTGTGTGTGTGTGTGTGTGTGTGTGTGTGTGTGTGTGTGTGTGTGTGTGTGTGTGTATGTGTGTGTGTTCGTTTATGTACAAAAATATATATAAATAAAATATGAACTTTGTACATTGCTGGAGTTCGCTTTATATTGACCTTTAAAAATCATCCAATTGAAATCTCATTTTTCTTAAATCTTTGGTAAATCTGTATCTTTCTAAGGTGTTGTTCTTCCTTCTTAGTAGACGCACAATATTCTAGATAGAGTGAAACCAAGAGCAAAAGAAGGAAATCACTAACTTTCCTAAAACCCCGAACGTAGATTGACACAAACAATATGTAAAGTTTTCTACCACGTACTGTAGCTTATTGTAGGTGTTTGGTACGATAAGGAAATAGTCACATAAACAAATATTCAAAATGTAAGGTAAGGAAAAACTTTGATATCTTACATGCTTCTTGCAATATAAGCAAATTTTATAGCCATTTTCATGTATTTAGTAAATACTACAACTAGAGGCTTTCAGAACCTTAGCAGAATATTTTTGGGGGGCCCAGGAATCTATGGAGATGTAGTAATACGATATTTGCTAAACTGATAGTTATGATTTAAATAATTGGAAATAATCATAACAGGTAACATAAGTTTCCCATTGTGTTTTTATAATGATTGCTTGCTTCTAATATAAGTAATGATTTCAAAACAATTGCTTTCTTTCACACAGAGAACTAACTGAACAAGTAGTAGCAGATGCTGTCGTTTTCTTAAATCAGTTGACTGTTGCTGCAGTTTTATGCCAAGCCCTAAACAGGAAATACTCCCTTACTGTTACATATAATGCTGTGTATCATATTCTCAAATTTTCATCGTAAAGGACATATAACTTACGTAGATAATCTCGACTTCTAACCTTTTACTTCTCCTGAATCTACCACAGTAATGATTGTGAAACCCACAAAACATATTAATAGGGTTCAAGGATCATTCGCTTTGAAAATAATCCTGTGAAAATTCTCTTGCTTTTAAGTTGTACATCACTGTCTGTCACCTCTAATAGGTTGCTTGATCGCATGAACAAGTTACCGGAAATATTGGTGAAAAATGTTATGCAAATATGGTAGTTTGTCTGACACGCTTTATATCCTTTAATTTTTGGTTAGTTTCGACTAGCTAACCTTGCTAGTCCTATTTAGAATAAAGTGGATTCCAGCACACTCTTTACTCTCTTCTTTTACTGAAACCTCATAGCTTATAGGGCAGAATAATGCTAATGCTGCTAACAATGATGTGGATAGCGAAACCACAGCAATAACGACAACGACGACCAAGACGACGACGACTACGATGACAACGACGACGATGACGA
>NC_134792.1:18120064-18122564 GCF_046742065.1 Oratosquilla oratoria
ACAAAATAAACAAAATATTCTAACACCTGGAAACAACACCATCGGCGGAATACGTGCGCTTATTTAAGAACGAAAGAAAATTCTCTCCGCATAAATTCCCAAATTCTTAGATAACGCGAGTCAAATAGCCAAGCCTTCCTGGGCCGAGCCGTAAATTTTCTTAAATGCCATCTGGTCTCGGAGATGCCACGCTATTCTATATGATAAGGCAAGGAAACACCGAGATGGAAGGCGTCAGAATCAAGTGAAATGGGTTTCTTAAAAAAAAAAAAAAAAAAAAAAAAATATATATATATATATATATATATATATATATATATGTATACATATATATGTATATATATATATATATATATATATATATATATATACTGTATATATATATATGTATATATATATATGTGTGCGTGTATATGTGTATGTACACACACACACACACACACACACACACACACACACACACACACACACACACACACACACACACACACACACACACACACACACACACACACACACACATGGCGCTGTGGTTAGAGCTCTAGCCTGCCACTACGGAGGTCCGGGTTCGATCCTCGCCCGGGGCTGAAATAATATCAGTATCGCAGCGCTGAGGGGTGTTACTCCAACTCTCGTGGGCGGGGAGTTGTGTGTGTGTGTGTGTGCAAGGTCATAGCATTACCTATAGATCGGACCTACGAGCTCTGAGCTCTCTTCCAGGAGGGAAATAGCTGTCGATCACGAGTCCAACACGTGATCCAAAGACCAAGTGAATACACACACACACACACACACACACACACACACACACACACACACACACACACACACACACACACACACACACACACACACACACACACACACACACACACACACACACACACACACACACACACACACACACACACACACCTCACATGGCGCTGTGGTTAGAGCTCTGGCCTGCCACTACGGAGGTCCGGGTTCGACTCTCGCCCGGGGCTGAAATAATATCAGTATCGCAGCGCTGAGGGGTGTTACTCCAACTCTCGTGGGCGGGGAGTTGGGGGTGTGTGTGTGCAAGGTCATAGCATTACCCATAGATCGGACCTACGAGCTCTGAGCTCTCTTCCAGGAGGGAAATAGCTGTCGATCACGAGTCCAACACGTGATCCAAAGACTAAAGACCAAGGTGAATACACACACACACACACACACACACACACACACACACACACACACACACACACACACACACACACACACACACACACACACACACACACACACACACACACACACACACACACACACACACACACACACACACACACACACATATATATATATATATATATATATATATATATATACAGTATCTATGTATGTATGTATATATAAAATTGTGTATATAATCAATATATATATATATATATATGAATATACCTATATGTATGTATATATATATATATATATATATATATATATATATATATATATATATATATATATATATATATATATATATATATATATATATATATATATACATTTGTACCAGAAAATATGTGGATGAAACCATCTGTACAAGGAAGCAGAGTTGGAACACTTTTCTTTTTGACACTCAAGTGCAATTCAGAAGCTACTTTTTCAGTCATATTTTAAGAAAAAGTGGTCATTCATATTAGATTTATTAGTGATATTCCGGTTCAGTATGACTTGAGATATTTCTGTTGGTCGTGTTAGTCAGATATATAGCATGTCTTAATTGCCGTGCCTAATCCGTCGACTTCGTCTGTTCTGATAACTGGTTTTGCCGTTTATATGTACGTGATTATAGTTCTTCCATGCGGTCTCATCTCACTTTTTCATAGTTTTTCAAAAATCGTTCTGAAAAATTTGATCTAGGAGCTAATTAACTTTCATCTGGAGTTTCGTCAGATTGTTATGTAATTTTTGGGTTTTATGAATTACTTTTTATATCGTGATATGCATTTTGTTTTGTTTTTATATATATTTTTTCTTCTAATGTGGTCATTCTTATCTAAGTTGTTTTATAAAAAAGAATTCTCATTTTAACCACGCATGAAGTTTAAAGCTTGACACAAAAAATATGTTAATAGGAATCACATTTTTAGAAATCTAATTATTCCACAAGCACTGCTTAGTTGTTGTATGTTGAATGTAAAACTAAAGATAAGAATTTGAGAATAGCCTTTTATGAAAATAATAATAATCAGCTAAATTTGAAACTCATTTTGTCAAATGACAAAGGATTTTATAGTATTCATCTGATGAGTAACATTGGGCACATGGAGGTCAATCCTATCTAGAGGATAACTTACATTTGTGTCTTTCATCTCTACTAATCCTATGAATTATAAGGTAAAAACTAACAAGGTAAAGAAGTTATTATAAACCTTACCCAGGTGGTGTTTGTCCTTTTGTGAACTTACAGTTAAGCTATTTTGCTCAGTTCTTTGGAACTTCCTATTGTAGTGAAGTGGTCATCTGTTAT
>NC_134792.1:18140064-18145064 GCF_046742065.1 Oratosquilla oratoria
GAGAAACCCGCGAGCAGCTTTTGCAGCTTGTAATGGGAAACTTGAGAATAATCTTTACCCCATAAAAGCTCCATTTCCATATGGTTTATCAGAGTTACTCATTGTCTCTTTGAAGCTCCTTGATCAAGACAACTTTATTCTTTCTTATTTCTTTTCCTCGTCTAAACATTTTTTTCTCTCTTCAACGTACTTTCTAGCAATCTTGTAATTCACCTAATAGTTTTCCCTTTCTTTCCTTATTCCTTTTTTACTTTGTTTCACTATTCCTTTTATCATGTTTGTTACATCTTTCCTCTTACCTGGAACTACCAAGTCACAATGATGAAAATGGTAATTAATTTACCAATATGAAGATGATATTGCTAGTAATGGTAGTAAATTGGGACACTGGAAGAAAATGTAACTTATTTAAAGGGTTGATGCTTATCCCATGCTAACACTAACCCTAAAGTTAACATTAACACTAATGCTGACGCTGACATTAATCCTGAGGGTATTGCTAATGCTAACACTATTGCTAGTGTTAAACCACCTTATATTTCTAACGTTAATTCTGTAGCTAATGTTGATGGTAATACTAGTGCTACCACTAGTGCTGACGATAGAATTAATAGTAATGTTAGTGTGAATGCTAATAGTAGCACTAATAGTAATGCAAATATTAATCCTAATTACCATGCTAATGAAAATGCTAATGTTGATCCATAGCCTAAACTTATGCTAATACTAATGCTATTGTTATTGCTAATGCTAATGCTAATGCTAATGCTAATGCTAATGCTAATGCTAATGCTAATGCTAATGCTAATGCTAATGCTAATGCTAATGCTAATGCTAATGCTAATGCTAATGCTAATGCTAATGCTAATGCTAATGCTAATGCTAATGCTAATGCTAATGCTAATGCTAATGCTAATGCTAATGTTGAAATACACCACACTTCTGGGAATTATTACAACTTTTGCCATACGAGTAAAGATTATACCAAGTAATGGCGAATGAGGAGTCATCTAGTCTAACTGGCATTAATGATGATAATGTCAGTAATAACCAAAATGGCAATAGTGTAAATTACTCAAATCAATACAATGATTATAGTAAATTCAGCAAGTCAGTAGAAGTTGCGGAGCCTAAGTTTCCATTCACTTAATTTTTTTTCCAAGCATTAGCTAATTACCGAATAATATCAATTGCTACTCTGTAAAGTACGCAAAGAACCAGCCTAAACTCATGAACATTTCAAGCCTAAACACTGCCATAACCACGTTGATAGCCTTCTCATGACCATCATCACAAGGAAGAAAATATGAAAACAAAAACTCCGACTCTCCAAGAGTGGTAGTTAGGGGAGAAAGATGACTGGCGTTGCCTTGCCAAAGTGATAGGGATGAGAGTATGATGACTGTAATACCACCAAGAGAAGAAAGGATGAGAGGAACAGTCGACAGGTGCTGTCGTCTAAGAGTGGTAGGATCGAGACCGAGATGACAGATACTGTCACGTGTGAGCGGCACGAGAGGAAATGCTAACGTTTATAGGAAAACACAAAATAAATGATTTACAGGGGAGATGTATTTGTATATAGAGAGAGTTGACAAATAATACAGTTAAAAATAGCTGCATGAATGAAAAACAGCATTTGATATCATTCAGCCTAAAACGTAAAAGATGGTAAAACTGGGAAATGGGATACGGTTGTGAATTTTTTAATTTTTCAAGAACTTTAACTCCAGATTGTTGACGTGCTGTACTGATTCGATTGAGTTCAGCAAAGTCTAGTTATGACTGGAATCATAAAAAAAAAAAAATTAGGTTGAGATTTTTTTTTATCAAACTCTTTGCTGAGGTAATATGCTCTAGGAATTACTTTTGTAAAAACAAATATTACTTTTGAAGAACATCAGCTGTACGAATATGATGAAATCTATTGTTGCAGATCGTGTACTGTCTGCTTAGATTTGAATATCAATTACTCTACTTTGCTTTGGAAGAAGGAATATTTGCAGAATGCAAGATTTCCGTTGGAAAGTTCCATAGCACCATCGGTTGCTTAAGGCCACTGAGACTGCACACTATCGTACAGTATATCTTACATTATCATTAATACCGAAATGTATTTTCCTCTTGTTTTTTTACATTCTGCAGCTTTGATTTTGTGTAATCATTATATATTATTAATCGTTATGATATCTATTATCATTGATAACTTTACTTTCATCTCTGATACATTCAACTTTGACGTATTAAAATCGAGGCGTTGTTTTATCTACCTGCTCTAATTAGTATCAGAATCTTAATTTAGCTTAAAGACTCCTCTGTCTTTTAGAGACTCAAGAACTTCCTAAATTCATCAATTAAAAGCCAGTCTAAACAGTTGTGGTTAGGTTCTCACAAACGTCAGAAAACATCTTTTAGGAACTCTTATAAATAATATGAAAATAAGAACATATGAAAGGAGACTGTAAATGACCATAAAGACAACACTAGGCAGTTCCATGTCCATTACCATCATCCCCATCTATAAAACTATCTAAACTTCTCTTAAAACAATCGATAGTTTCAGTGTTTACTACATGGTTACTAAGTCTATTACATTCTTTGACCACTCTATTCGCAAACCAGTTCTTGCCTATTTCCTTCTAGAATAAAATTTATCCAATCTGAATCCATTACTGCGAGTCATACCCTGTTATCTTAATATGATGACCTTGTCTACATCACCCTTGTTAGAGGCTTTGAATCATTTGAACATCTTTATTAGATCACCACGCAATCTACGTCTTTCCAGAGTAAATCAAGGTGCCAATATGATAAGAACATAATAACAATAGTGTCCCTCTGAGAACCGTGTTATATTTTTCCATCAATAAAAAAACGTATATAATCAATATATTCAAAAAAAGCCACCCAACAAAATAGATATATCCAGCGTGACCTTGCATGGTGCAGGTGTGTGCGACTTGGTCTGCTAGGCCGGCACCCTGAGTAACAATTATAATCTTGTAATGGTGGTCATTATCATGACCATTCTGAGGAATAATTATTTGTTGATGAAACCACTTGTCCCTGGCGTGGTAGTTATTACAACAGAGTAATAAATCAAATCTTCCCTTCATTATCACCACACTCATTCCTGATCACGCGCTTGTCGTCATCACCATCATCATTATCATCAGTAACAGCAACATCAGCATATCTTCCATGACAAAAGAAACAGTTATGCAAAATTTGATCTCCAAGATGTGAAAATATGTTTATGCATTTATACATACGTAGATACAAACATGCATACATACATACATACATACATACGTACATACATACATACATACATACATACATACATACATACATACATACATACATACATACATACATACATACATACATACATACATACATACATACATGCATACATACATACATACATACATACATACATACATACATACATACATACATACATACAAACATACATACATACATACATACATACATACATACATACATACATACATACATACATACATACATACATACATACATACATACATACATACATACGTACATACAAACATACACACGCATATACATACATACATACATACATACATACATACATACATACATACATACATACATACATACATACATACATACATACATACATACATACATACATACATACGCACGTACATACATACATACATACTTTCATACATACATACATACATACATACATACATACATACATACATACATACATACATACATACATACATACATACATACATACATACATACATACATACATACATACATACATACATACATATATAAATACACACAGAAGTACATACGTGCATACATAAATACATACATACATACATACATACATACATACATACATACATACATACATACATACATACATATTACATATATTTCATGTTCGTGACTGTGTAGGCATATATATGTGTTTTTGTGTGTCTTTCACCATGGTCTTGGATTACGTGTTGGACACGTGATCGTCAGCTATTTCCCTCCCAGAAGAGAGTTCAGAGGTCATATATGACCGATCTATAGGTAATGCTGTGACCTTACACGCACACGCACACGCACACCCAACTTCCCGCCCACGTGTGTGTGTATGTGTGTGTGTGTGTGTGTGTGTGTGTGTGTGTGTGTGTGTGTGTGTGTGTGTGTGTGTGTGTGTGTGTGTGTGTGTGTGTGTGTGTGTGTGTGTGTGTGTGTGTGTGTGTGTGTGTGTGTGTGTGTGTGTGTGTGTGTGTGTGTGTGTGTGTGTGTGCATGTTTGTATATTAAATAAAAAAGCGTATTAATAAATTTTCTCTCGCTTATATCGATGAAATTCTATGAGTGGTGCGATAGAGTACTTATTGCTTTATAAAAATTATCAGGATTTAATGTCAGAATAAAAAAGGGGGGAACAGGTAGTATCATTTGATATATCTAACTTGGTTATATATATGACTGTATTGTGTATCTTTTCCGTGAAATTTCAAAGTGATTTCCATTGCCTTTATTTCTATGCGTCTTTTGAATACCGTATCGCTTATATTTTGGTGTGTGTCTGTTTTTAGCTGATGTTGAACCATGAAACTCAATTGGCCAACGGAAATTTATCTAAGGAAATACCCTTCCAGGTCTGATACCCTACTCTTTCGTCATCGTGTATCATAGTTGCAGGCCTACAGATTTATGACGTTATTTTTTATCAATAGATTAATATCCACTAAGTACGTCGTAATCAAGCATTTGTAACGCCATGAAAAGGTTCTGTAAACGGGGCCGTGTATCGAATTGTAGAAGTATTTGCAAAGAATCTGATTGTTCGTATTATTCTTTATAAACCGATTCTCTACGGTTGTGTGTAGTATATATTAAGCTCGTAATTACGGCCAGCCTCTATACGAGAGCTGAATACTTATGAGCACACCTGACGCAAGTAAATCTATATACACATGAGACTGTTATTCT
>NC_134792.1:18147564-18150064 GCF_046742065.1 Oratosquilla oratoria
AGAGAGAGAGAGATAGAGAGAGAGAGAGAGAGAGAGAGAGAGAGAGTGAGAGAGAGAGAGAGAGAGAGAGAGAGAGAGAGAGAGAGAGAGAGAGAGAGAGAGAGAGAGAGAGAGAGAGAGAGAGAGAGAGAGAGAGAGAGAGAGAGAGAGAGAGAGAGAGAGAGAGAGAGAGAGAGACAGAGGCAAAGGCAGAGAGACAGACAGAGAGAGAGGGAGAGAGAGAGGGAGGGAGAGAGAGAGAGAGAGAGAGAGAGAGAGAGAGAGAGAGAGAGAGAGAGAGAGAGAGAGAGAGAGATGTAGATCAAAATTAAAATCAGAGACCATTGAATAGAATATATACAATTCCTAATCATAAGAAAAAAATAGGTTCAATATAAAAAATTTCTTACTTCTTTTCAAAAGAAAAAGCCGATGAAATAGTTTGAGATATGTGAATTTAACCGTATGAGTTCCCAGCCCCTTCTTTCTAAATAGAACGGACGAATTCAGAAACATAACACTATTGCATAAAGTTGAAGTAAGGATTAGGTTCTGATTATAATGTTTCGCACATGAATCAGCAAATCTCCGAATCACGATCGCAGACTGTAAATCGTATGAACTATGCAAGACCATGGCGTGGGTTCTTTAGCCAAGCCCTGTTGTGACATCCCAGTGTTATGGAGCGGACGGGTTGTGGTGTGGAAGAGCGGCCGGGAGGTAAATTAATGGATTTGATGTGTAGTGCGTTCAGGTGTCGTTATCTGTCGTAAAGTAACGAGGTGGTGTTAGTTCTTGTTAATCTGTCAGCAAATAAGTCTTTAGTTATAGAATACATGTCATATGTATTTTAGTTCTTATATGTTTGCTTTATAGTAGCATAGATAGAATAATGATGTTTATGAAAAATATGGTTAATGTATCAACACACGAAATTTAGTCCCTGTAAAAATATGTGTGTGTGTGTTTGTGTTTATGCCTATGCAATTTTGTGTATGTGTGTGAGTGTGTGCGTTTGTGCGCATACCATCGTGTATGTGTGTGAGTGTGTGTTTTTACGTACGCTATTTTGTGCGTAAACATGTTTTACATATCTGCCAACTTTCACAACTTTATACACTATAGTCATCACAATGTTTGTAATTAGGAAAAGGTTGTCAAAATATAAAATTTCAAATAAAATAATGTCCTTTGACCTCTTAGCCTTCACTAATTCAAAACATTGTTATAACTCTTTCACAATTTAGGTGGTACAACGGAGAGGAATGAAATGCCATGGTGAGAGCCAGAATAAAAATGAAGTTGTCATCTTTTATTGAATAGGTTACTTAATATGATCTACATTCCTGTGCTGTGCCTTGCTGCACTGCTTCTGACCCATGGCAGTGGACAAGATGCAGGAATGATTCGTCATCCAGGAGGTGTCAAGACAAGAGGGAGGGAAGAGGGTAGAGGGGAGTGGAGTATGTAGGGGATGTAATGGGTGGGAGTGGTTTCTATGCCTTTTTCTTTTGGCTACCTCCCGTGTAAGGGGGAAAAAGCCTTTGGTATATGTATGTATGCATGTATGTATGTATGTATGTATGTATGTATGTATGTATGTATGTATGTATGTATGTATGTATGTATGTATGTATGTATGTATGTATGTATGTATGTATGTATGTATGTATGTATGTATGTATGTATGTATGCATGTATGAATAGAATAACCTGGTTGCAGCTGGCATAGAAGAAAGGATGTCTTCCAGTATGGAAGGAGTTGAATTCCAACTAAATCTTTCCGTGGTAGAAGGATGATGTCCAAAATTGAAAAGCTTGCTTCCTCACGCACACATTCACGTCCATTTTTGCCTTTATAAACGTGCATGTCTCTGACATCACTTTGTTTGCCATTCCAAACAAAGCGACTGGACGAATGTGTCTATGTGTGCACGAGCCTTCTGAAGCTGGCCTTTCTCGTACCTTCCCGTGAGGGGAATTACATCCGCGTACTGGTGCGTTTTATGGGGTGAAAGGTGAGTGAACACATCCCTTATTCAGCTTGCACCCAAATGAAAAGAGCGAATAGAAATAACAATATGGAGGGTGAAGGGGTCAGTTGCTTCAATTCAGTGACGTTTTATCGATAATTTCATTGCGCCTTAGGCCAAGTGATTATATTCATTTTAATACAAGTAGGGAACAAAATCATATATAGGTTATCTGAGTTTTGTTTAATCCAATCAAGATACCAAACTGAATGTAATTGTTTGACCTTACACTGAACACAAATCGGTAATGTTTGGATTAAAAGCTCCAAGGAATTTCTATATATTCTATGTTCAGATGTTTTTAATATCTGTTAATACTTCTATTTGTTGTTGGATGTATTACCTTTTAAATTTTCGTTTAATTAATAATTACTTATTTCATCTTACTCCTGCATTGTTTATTTATGTGATTTTATCCTTTATTTTCCTACCTATATTCATTTTCTTTCTGTCTTGATATTTCTTTTATAGAAATTATAATTCAGTGT
>NC_134792.1:18160064-18165064 GCF_046742065.1 Oratosquilla oratoria
CACACACACACGCATACACACACACACACACACACACACACACACACACACACACACACACACACACACATACACACACACACACACATACACACACACACACACACACACACACACACACACACACACACACACACACACACACACACACACACACACACACACACACACACACACACACACACACACACACACACACACACACACACACACACACACACACACACACACACACACACACACACACACACACACACACACACACACACACACACACACATACACACACACATACATACGTGAGCGCATGCGCACATATACACGTAAGTACCACAACTAGACACACACACGCGCACGCGACTTCAAGTACATTTACTTTGTATTTGCGGAACATTGTGCCTCAGCCGTGGAGCTACAAATGTAATTGCCTCCTTTCTTCCATTGCTTGACCCTTCACCCCATAGATCAATTGATGCAGCACTACACACCTTGTATCACATCTTTACCTTGTGTTCTGCGAAATTAGGGTGGTAATTTGCTCCTGTTATAGCAGTTCTTTTCAAACCCATTTGGTAATGGTGAGGTTCAATTCACCGCTCGTAACGTCTTCTGAGTTGACTTTGCATTGGTTTTGTAATGCAAAACGATATTTCATCATCGTTTGTAATGTATATCAGGTATGCTTTTAAAACTGGAATTGAAAAGGCACTGTTTTTCGTTGTGTGTGTCTTTTCGAAAAGGATTTTATTATCTTGAATCTAAGGCTCTCCTACATATTTTTCTCTTGGGGTAACAAATATCATCTGGGTTCAAAGGAGAGTTCACTAAGACGCACATACATAAGTTTTATTCCATATCAGTCTTTAGACGTTTAACTGAAGCTACGTGTTATTCTTTTCTGTTATAAACAAGGTTGCAAAAAATATATATATACGTAGTAACTAACACAATTAAAGGCAATATATTACCTTCTCATATTTTTTTCTTTTTGTACATCATGCCACTTTCTCCTAGTGAATGTCCCTCTAATGTTTCTTATTCATAGACACCCACTCGCTCGCTCTCTCACTCGCTCGCATAGTCACTAAATTGCTCACTCATATACATATTCCTCTCTCGTTTATTCACTTCTTCTATCCATTCTTCCCTCCCTCACTCAATCACTCACTCACTCAATCATTCATCCATATACTTATTTACTCACATGATCATTGGTTCATTCTCACACAAACCTACACTCTGAATCACTTATTCACACACTTACATATTCAGCTACTTAGTATCTCATTCACTCAGTCAGTAAATCGCGTACTCACTAACTCGCTCACTCACTCACTCACTCACTCATTCACTCGCTCTCTCTCTTCCTTACTCATTCACTCACCTTTTCCTAATTCAGTCCATCCTAATGCTCCCCCATTTCTATTCCAAAGAGAACTCCGGATGGTCACCCTACAGTAATAAAGTTAATTGTAGTGGCACTCCTCTTCGTGTAGGATCAAAGGTCACGTTTTATCTGACATCGCCCAGTTAAGGGACGAGGAAGCCTTCAAAAAGAAGTGGAACATAGGAGAAGGAGGAGGGAGAAGAGAGGAGGGAGGAGGTAGGAGGGAGGAGGGAGGTGGGAGGAGGGAGGAGGGAGGAGGGAGGAAGGAGGAGGGAGGAGGGAGAAGGGAGGAGGGGGAGGGAGGAGGGAGGAGGGAGGAAGGAGGAAGGAGGAAGGAGGAAGGAGGAAGGAGGAAGGAGGAAGGAGGAAGGAGGAAGGAGGAAGGAGGAAGGAGGAAGGAGGAAGGAGGAAGGAGGAAGGAGGAGGGAGGAGGGAGGAGGGAGGCGGCAGGAGGGAGGAGAGAGGAGGGAGGTAGCAGGAGGGAGGAGAGAGGAGAAAGGAGGGAGGAGGAAGGAGGGAGGAGGAAGTAGGGAGGAGGGAGGACGGAAAAGAAAGAAGTGAGGTGGGAGAGGAAGGAGAAGGAAGGAGAGAGGAGGGACGAGGGGAGAGGGATGATGGAGGAGGGAGGATGGAAAACGGAGAACAGAGATAGGAAGGTGGAGGGAGGAGGGGGAGGGAGGAAAGGGGAAGGAGGAAGGAGGTAGGAGGAGAGAGGAGGGAGGAAGGGAGGACGGAGGAAGGAGGTGTGAGAAGGGAAGAGAGAAGGAGGAGGGAGGAGGAAAAAGGGAGGTGAGAGGAGGAAAAATGAAAGAGGGAGGAGGGAGGAGAAAAAAGGGAGGAAACGGAGGAAGGAAAGATGAGGGAGGAAGGAGAGAGGTGGAAGGAAGGAAGAGGGAAGAGAAGGAGAGAAAAAGGAGGAGTGAGGAGTGAGGAGGGAAGAGGGAGGAGGGAGGAGGGAGAAGGGAGGAGGGGGAGGGAGGAGGGAGAAGGGAGGAGGGAGGAGGGAGGAAGGGAGAGGGAGGAGGGAGGAGGGAGGAGGGAGGAGGGAGGAGGGAGGAGGGAGGAGGGAGGAGGAGGAGGGAGGAGGGAGGAGGGAGGAGGGAGGAGGGAGGAGGAGAGAGGAGGGAGGAGGGAGGAGGGAGGAGGGAGGAGGGAGGAGGGAGGAGGGAGGAGGGAGGAGGGAGGAGGGAGGAGGGAGGAGAGAGGAGGGAGGAGAGAGGAGGGAGGAGGGAGGAGGAGGAGGAGGAGGGAGGAAGGAGGAGTGAGGAGTGAGGAGTGAGGAGGAGAAAGGAGGAGGGAGGAGGAGAAAGGAGGAGGGAGGACGAAAGGGGGAGAAGGAGAAAGGAGGAGGGAGGAGGGAAGAGGGAGACTGGAGGAGGGAGGAGAGAAGAGGGAGGAAGGAGGAGGGAAGAGGGAAGAAGGAGGTAAATGGAAAGAGAGAAGAGGGGAGAGGGAGGAGGGAAGAGGGAGGTGGGAAGAGGGGGGAAGAGGGGGAATGAGGGAAGGCGGAAAACGAATAAGAGAGGAATGAGGAGGGAAGAAGGAAAAGGGAGGAGAAAAGAGGGAGGAGGTAGCAGTGAGATGGAAAGAATGAAGAGGGAGGAGGGAGGTGGAAATAATGAGGAGGTTGGAGCGAGAAGAGAGGAAGATGGAGGAAGGAGGGAGGAAGAAGAGAAGAAAGATAAGGAGAAATCAGAAGGTCGGATAAATACGGAGAATTTAGAGTAATTATAGAGTAGAATAGGAAGAAGAAGAAAAAGAGATAGTACATACATACATACATACATATACCAAGGCTTTTTCCCCCATACAAGGGGGTACCCTTAGGGAGAACTAAAGTAAAATACCAATGGCTTAGAATAAATAAGGATGAATATAAGATGAAGAAAGAGGAGGAGAACTAGAAAGAGAATAAAATATAAAAATGAGTAAGAAGGAGGGTCGAAACAATAGGGAAGGGGTGATTTTGTAATACGTTTTGAACACAAAACAAGTAAACTGCAAAACTTCTCATCTGTTAAGAATAAAATCCAAATCGTACAAAATATGAATGTAATTAGTTCTAACCAAAAAGTAGAGTTTCAGTCCTCATGACATATCCTATAGCCATAAATCTTTGGTAAATCGAGGTCTCCTCTGGAGTAGGGAACAGTTTAGGTACTGAATTAGTCATAGGAAGGGCGTCCTAAGACGGTAATATGTGTAGGAGCAGTGGTAATCAGCAAGGTGATGACAGCCCTCCATGAACTATTAGGATGACAAAAGCAGAAGAGACAGCACAAATAATCACAGGTGATGTGAAACAATACTGCAGCAACATCAAATCATTAGTCAGATTAATATTGATACTCTTATCAGTATAATCAAACTATAAAACATGAGTACATGCTATTGACCGATTTTATGAGTTCTATGATATTTCATTCAAATGTACCAATACTCTATTACTCTCTCTAGACTCAAAGCATCTAACATATTTTTTTTCTAATTTTCAGGAAACTTGTAATTCTTTCGTGTTATCGGAGGATGTTATAAGAAATTGACTGTGAAGATATTAGACGAGCTAGTGCAAGATAGCAATTGACAATAATGTGATTGAAAAAAAAGTATAAGATTTGGTGATAGAAAACTTCACAAGAAAAGGAATTTAGTATCGTAACGAGCATTATGTCATGTTCTTTCTAGTGGGAGTCTTTCCATTCAGCGGCAAAAGTCTTGGAAACACAACTAGGGAATATAAACTGAATTTGAAAAGTAGAACATCATTCTGAACTTCTCCGATGTAATCTTGTTCAACCAAATGATACTTTTTTCGAAGTCGCCTGATTGTCTTGTTTTATCTAACACAAAACACTAATCCTCAGAGCGTTGAAATGTTGTGTTGTAAAGGTGTTAGACAATATATGACATGATTATGATCATACGTTGTATGCTAATTCCTGGAACTAAGAGTAATATTAGTATTATTATCAACACTTTCAAGATACGCTATTACAGGTAGTAGTATTCTAGATTGTGCTGTGGCTTGTAGTATACTAATCAAGAATAAAATGCTGGATAATACTTTTTTATCATTTTCATTCATAGAGTTTCTCCAACCTGCAATATTAGCCACTGCGGGCTACTTGTTCATACATAAATCATGTACTCTAATATCAACTTGCAATTAGCTCAGAGCCGCATACTTAATAGGGTTATTTTTCACGAGCGGATTCTGGCCTTTCAGTATCTGTCAGTTGACTTTAAAGAATTGGTCAGATAAAATAGGCATGTACGCTGAAAAGGCAGAGTCGAGCATAGGCAACAGGCAAAATCTTCCTTATTTTATTCACAATGTCTTTACAACCATGGGAATTTGTTGTCAGTCAAAGAATTGAATACCTATCTTGACGTATCTCCTTGTTTTCAAGTTCATTACATGTTTCGTTTTGATTGGTACAAGACCATTACATTCAACTGAGACCATGACTTGCAGTCGACTGGTTAAAGGCACAAAAACACAAAGATCCATCGAATCCAACAGGAATTTGTAGACGTAGTAGGTGGCCTCCTGTTGAAAAATAGGACGGACGCGATACCGGCTGATTATCACGCAAGGAAGCCATCAGATGTA
>NC_134792.1:18175064-18177564 GCF_046742065.1 Oratosquilla oratoria
ACTGAAGTCACCATGGTAATTCATAAAAGGGAATAGAAGTCTTCTATTTACAAAATATTGATATTCAGCGAATATGAAGATGGTTTGATCCTTGACGTTGGATTTTTTTTTCTTTTTTTTTCTTTTTTACCTCAGACTATTTGTGGCACACCTTTGATACCGAGGGGTTCGAGTATGTCTCAATTTTCTTTTTTCTTCGTTATCATCATACCATTTCATTTATCTTCATAGCCCGCACTTGATGTCAAAATGATTAATTATAATTCCGTCAATTGATGGTCTTACAAGTTTTCTGAAATATGAACTTATCGGTAGTACTATGTTTCTATATGTAATGCCGCATACAAATATATTGTCAAATAACATGAAGAACATTAAGTAAATTAAGAGAAATGTCTAATTGAAGCTGCAGCAATAACCGTTTATGCTCTTCGATGTATATCTAAACTTTTAATCTCTTAGCTGATCAGGAGGTTAACCAATTAGCTGAGTAAAATCCCCAAAGTATTGTGCAATATTTCCACTATAATTCTTTATTATTCCTATTCATTACTTAGTTGAATAAATACGCACTAAAGTTGATTTTTACATTTTACCTATATAATCATGTACATTCTCATATACTGTACGTATACATACTACATCTATTAAATAAAATGTATTCTAGATATTCATATCAATTTCTCTGTACTAAGGATCTAGTGTTCTTTTTTAACTTCTACCAGGCAATTTTATTCACATGAAACAAACCCCCGCACACTCGATGGGCTAAATCAGCTTTATACTAATGACGGACACTGAACATACATAAACTGAGCCATAAGTCATGTCCCCACAGAGCGGATGACCTGAACCCTCCAACCACCCACGGACCGACATGACCCAAGCAGAATAACGACACTAACCCAAAGCTATATCTAACAATTTCAGGTTCTTTAATATTCACGTAAACGTATAAGCGGGTGCTGATATGAACCTGTAAAGTTATTTACATATTCACATACATTCATAAATAAAAAAGCAAGGACATTCATGTGAGCACAAAAACATATAGGCAATTTACTTGTACATAGTGACAAGAGTGCACACACCTTCATAATAAATAAAACTCACTGCAAGGGAACTCGGGTGATTACTAGATGTAACTAAGCTTAATTGGCTATTACCTGTCGTGTTTTGCCTTGTTTAGTAAGGCCTCAACATACACGTGATAGAAAGAGCTCCTTTTCGTTCGAAAACAAAGCTCGTGTTTCCTATCGTGAAAATGATAAAATGTTCTTTTCCGAATAAAAAACCAAACTTGTAATTGGGGATATACAATTAATAGTCTATATGATAATTATAAAGTTAATAATTAATGCTCTCTTTGGATTAAAATGAAAAATACTAAGTGAATTGGATACAGTACAGGCTAAATCCTTATGTATTTCTACCAATAACTCTAAGTTACCTGAAAACCCATCTGTATTCTAAACAATATAATTATCGAAACTCATTCAACATTACTGGCAAAATCTTTGAGTACCCCCCAATTTTTTTTTTTAAATTATCTTGATCAGTCGTTCAGAAATTTACATATCATAGGGACATCTTCACCTAAATACAATCATTTATAAAATCTGAAAAAGGTACGGAGTCCTGCTGATAAACTCATACTGATATCTATATATAAGATATTTTTGGACACCTACTGTTAGAGAAGAAATGGAAAAGGAACCCTAAATATGGCAACAGAGTGATGAAAATGTGAAGATAGATGAGGTCGGGTTACTGTGTGCAGGACAAGTTCACTGAAGCAGCTAATGAAATCAACATGCTTAATAACTAAATGTCAAACACACAAGCATACACTTATCCTATGGTAGAAGCATAATGCGTTTTCGAATACACATAAGACATACGAACGTGCTAGACAAACACACACACACACAAACACACACACACACACACACACACACACACACACACACACACACACACACACACACACACACACACACACACACACACACACACACACACACACACACACACACACACACACACACACACACACACACACACACACACACGCACACACACACACACACATACATACACATACACACACACATGAGAGGGAGAGAAAGAGAGAATGATTATCCATTCTCTCTACCTAATTGTTCATGTACATCTAGTTCCCTTCACTTCCTTCCCCCTCCTTGTATTCCATCCCCATTGAAAAATATTTCCCTAATAACTTTGTATGAGGTTTATGTTACACAGAGAGGAGGAAGTGGGAAGATTAAAAAGAGAAAAAGGGGTGTGAAGGTATTCCAATTATACATACATACATGTATAATTGGAATACCTTCACACCCCTTTTTCTCTTTTTAATCTTCCCACTTCCTCCTCTCTGTGTAACATAAACCTCATACAAAGTTATTAGGGAAATATTTTTCAATGGGGATGTTTACACAGAGAGGAGGAAGTGGGAAGATTAAAAAGAGAAAAAGGGGTG
>NC_134792.1:18182564-18190064 GCF_046742065.1 Oratosquilla oratoria
CACACACACACACACACACACACACATATATATATATATATATATATATATGTGTGTGTGTGTGTGTGTGTGTGTGTGTGTGTGTATGTATATATATACATATATATATATATATACATATATACATATATACATGTATATTTATATGTATATATATATTTATATGTATATATGTATATATATATATATATATATATATATATATATATATAGATATATATATATTATATATGTATATGTATGTACATGTACATGTTCTCAGCCTACTACTCATTCTCAGTCCATGCAATTTTCACTTTCTAAATCCGTTTTGTACATTAATGTTATCAATTCTTCACATGTCTACACTTTGTCAGCCGCCACCTGCTTCTCATGTTCAGGCTTTGTGATTTCTGCCCCAGTCTTTCTCTGTTAGTAACCTGTGCATAAATATACTTCTTATTCATGGTTAACTTCATCTTTAGATGATTTTTCTAACTTCATTATGTTACAGGTGATATAATTATCGTCATTATTATTACTGTTATTTCTGTTTCCCACCTTAATTTCTTTATACTTATTGTTCTGGGCAGTAGAGGGTCAATTTCAATTGTATCGCAACTTGCGTGGAAACGCGTTCGAATACAAAGGCAACTTATGTTATTTACCTACTCTGGAAATTCGAGCATATTAGAAAATTGTTGACTAATTCGGCCGCTGCGAATTACCTCTTTTAGTAAGCTTCCTTCTGTCTTAAAGCTAGAGTCTATATATAGTTCTAATCTTGATCTCATTCTCATCCTTTTTCTTTCTCCTCCCCGTCCACCTCCCCCTTTTCTCCACCTCATCCTTCTTCTCTTCCTCCACCTCGACACACAAGAAGCAGCAGCAGTGTTGGCGGCAGGTCAAACTCGGCCCTTTCCCATTCATCGCGGATGCAAATTTCACAGCGGCCACAGTACATGACTGCTCTTGTTGTTGCGCTGTCAGGAACTCTTCGTTTTTGTGCTCGGGCCGTCCGTCGCCCTCCCCTCAGCCCGCCTCTCACCCCGGCAGAAAGAGCCCCGTGGAGACCAGTCTCGTTTGTTGCACTTGTTGCACAGACCCCGATGAGGGTCTATTATGCAACTACAGCAACATCCTCCGTGGTAGAAATGATTTATGTTTCTTTTTCTGTGGCTTCTTACTAACGATACACTCGTGTAAATGCACTGTTAAGGCACCGGAAGATTATGAATACTAATTAAGGAAACCTTCATAACGTTCACCCAAAATTCAAGTGCCTCCTTTTTGAAGTCGTTAAGTTAATTTCTAGGAGTTAGATGAAATGTGTTTCAAAACCTTTAAGCGTTTAGGAATTTCAGATGATTATAAATTCGTGAGTGGTTTGGACCTTGGTTGATCTCTCATATGCAAAAAGGGGTACCTTGCATGCCTTAGGATCGTTTCGGGCAAGACAATAAGCAATGTCAGGTTATGCAAATGAGGCGTGGAAGACTGCAAGAAGACGCACAGTGACAGTCGTTTGTTATTCTCGTGGGGATTTGTTTAGCTGCAGTGGTTAGCTAATGACAACTAGACAGGAGAAAAATCTTGTTGAAATTTGTGGAAAAAGAAAATTTTACAAGTATGTTTATGAGGATATTTTTGTGATTTTTTTACAATCCATATTATTGATAATTTAGTGACTTACATTCACGCTAATTCTTATTTCTAAAAATACAGTTTTAAAGGCCCTAATTTCAATAATCAATATACTTTAACCAGGAGTAAAGAAAATGTATTTGAATTTTTTGTTGAGAGGGTGTATTAAACCAGGACACATTTTGTCAGACCTCCCAAATGACACAATAAATAATAAATAGATAAATAAGTAAATGAACAAATAGATAAATCAATCAATCAATCAAAAATAAATAGATAAAAGAATAAAAGGAAATGCAACTATGGAATGAGAGCTCATTGCTGTCACACAATAAGAGTATAGACTTTTTAAACTCTACACTTGTGTCATTTATTACTATCTGAAAGGAAATATACGTAAATTCATAAAAGAACTAACGATAGTTAAATTTTTGCATAATATGAGATATATCAAATGTTCGTTGAAATAAGGAAAGAAAAAACGTTTTCAGTTACTATTATGCTGACATCTGCTTCCGTAATATAGGGCTCAATGACTGGCCCTTTTAAGTTATATGATACATTTATTGGACTTATAACTCATGCTGAAGTATTCTATATCCATGAAGTAAGATACAAATTTATAAAGAAAACATGGCATTCGAATCAGTGTAAATAAAATTTCTAACAGGTTTGAGCCTATGTAATATTTACTTAGATATTGCCAGATTCTATGATTGAACTATCGATGTTTAGTCTTTAAATTGTATGTAAAATTTATTCTATAACAGTTATCATTGTTTCAGGTTGAGCCAGAAAGATAGGGGTATCAGGTACTATTTCCCTAAGCAACTTTTCTACTGTTTAAAAAAATGGGTTTTAGTTCATCTTGCAACTTCATGAATATGCATATTTCAGCGTCGGGAATATTATCTTTACAAATATAACACAAGAGATATAGAAACACAAAAGGTATGTCAGTAACTGACAACACAGATGATCAGTAACATGAATAAACATATTTACCCTGAAATGTCATTGATGAGCTGCCCAATTAAAATTCAATCAGAGAAGAAAAAGAAAATAATTTTTAGAACTTTTCTGTAGGAATCAGATAGGATTCGTAGTGTCAGAAGCAGCATTCGTTGTCAGAATGAGATAGAAAAAAAAAACATTGGATAAATCCTAACGATCTTTTCCAAGTACATATTCATACCTCACCTAAACTTAATTACAAACTCTTTATGTGAAAAGGCTTCATTTGTCTAATAGGTTATAGATAATCTTTGGTGAAAATAATTCGTACAATCCCAGTCGTGCACACACGATACCACAACGGTACATGTTCGTCCATATTTCAAGCTCTTTTGTACATCTTCGGCGCGATACTTTTTTTTTTTTTTTTTTATCCGTACAAGGTCTTACGAAATTGTACAAGCGATCGGGAGCCGGATCTAGTAGCTCATGGTAAGACGTGCGAGGCAGCGGCAGTAACAAGGACCGGGACAGGTGTTGGGTTTGGTATACCATCTACGGCGCAGAACTCGAGATAAGCGAGTATTTTGCTTTCGCCAGAAGAAAACGGATGGTTATATTTTTAGTGTAGAAAACGAACGTACACGACTTGGCATTTGGGAATAATTTATAACCCTTCCCTGCCCAGGTCAACGCGTACATGTGTCTGGGGGAGCAGTGGGATGCTTGAGGACAGCATGGGCCGGGTTTGGATAGGAAAGAAAGAATGAATATAATACTGCAAGATAAAAGTGGAGTCAAAGGTTTGTAGTCTAAAGTAGCAAAAAAGAAACAATGAAAAAATAAAACTAAGTTAAATTAAAAGAAGGAAACTCAAATCTTGTATATGATGCTAACTATTACAGGTATGATCTTTTGATTTTTTATGCTTACAAAGGCATATGGAACTTATAAAAAACATTTTTAGTCACTCTAGTTTATCTACGATGATTTGATTTTGGAACATGACTGAAGAAAGCTAAGATTTCCGAAAGAATTATCCGTGTTCAGCATATGCAAAATGAACTTTGTTTCTTCTATCATGTTGTGAGATATTCATTCCTCCCACAAAGGTTGGAAATTTCATCATATAATGAAAAATGTAGTAACCCTATATCATTGGTTAACTCTACAAACTATGAAATGAAAAATAAATAAAATAAGATAGTTTGTTAGGGACAGTGGTAATCCACATTTATAGCAGCTTAAATCTAGAAACCCGCTAAAAAGTATACATCTGCAAATATGATGTATAACTTTATATTTCCTAAAGAAGCAGAATGATGATTTACAATAAACTATGTTATTCCTTTCCACATCAGACTAATTGTGTTAGTTGGATTTCTGATAGAAGGAAAAAAATACAGTCTCCATTGGAAGTTGAAGAAAATACTATTTAGTATGGTACTTTGTATTTCAGTATGATAATATAAAACTAAATGATATCAAATATAGATTTATAAAGCATAAATGCAACTAGTTGTCACAGCCGTGTAGCAATCATTGTACTCCAATACAAAACAAAATTAAATATATATACATATATATATATATATATATATATACATATATATATATATATATATATATATATATATATATATATATATATATATATATATATGTATATATATATGTTCACTTTAAACCCACTGTCGGAGAAATAATAACGTTATTATTTCTCCGACAGTGGGTTTTTAGTGAACTTTTATAAATGTGTTATAACATACCATTTTCCAATATATATATATGTATATATATATATATATATATATATATATAATATATGTATATATATATATTTATATATGTAAATATATATATTTATATATGTATATATATATATTTATATATGTATATATATATGATATATATATATATAAAAATATATATATATATATATACAATATATATATATATATAAATCACAAAAAATGCATGAAGAATTATTCCTACAAACCTGAACTGGAATACAGACATATACATGCAAGCGTAATTACACTAGACCTCCCATACAGTGTTGGCCTATGTAACTTAAGTGTACACTGATTGGTATGGAAAATCATACTATATAATTACGCGATGTATTTAGGAGAAAATTGAAGAAAAAAATGCTCACACTAAATAACTCAGAGAAAGCCGTCGTGGTTATCCTGATGTGAACAGACATCAAGTCACATTTCATACGCTAAGCATTTGAGTATGAGAACGCATGGTATCTAAGAAAGGTAAATTTGAATGTTATTTTGCTTTGTATGAATTCATGAAATAACGTCCTTGACTAAGAAAACCTATACTGTATATATACAAACAATATTCAGACGACAGCTAGAAAAATCGAACCGAAAAGAATGTTTACATGAAAGTGGTAAAGAAATTGCTCCATGTGTTTATCTAAGACAGAAAAAAAATTCCTATATGCAGAACTGTCAGAGAGGGTGGCAATCACTGATAACCAATGATTTCACCCCCAGAACCACAATGTATGAAACGAAGTCAAAACAATTGAGTCACTCTTGTGCACACGAACACCGGAACAATAACCACACCAAACTTGATTTCCATTGTAACTAGGTAGATGCCGAAGTTACGAAATCTTCATGATAGGAAAAGAGTGTTTTTATTTACAGAGGCAGTGCAATGGTATACATAACCACACGAATGCATGTACAGTTACCACGAAAAATCATTACCACTTTGTATTCCCTTATACAAAAATGTCTTCTTGACAATGCTTATATGAAATCAGTATCATCTATATAAATGAAATAAGAAATGTAGATATGATTGATCTCATGAAATTTAGGAATGAGGATTTTTTGTAAAGTTAAATTCAGAAGGAATGACAGGATTTCTGGTATGATACAATGCAAACCAACAATAGGTCAACTAGACCATATGAAGATATAAAGGCAAAATCAATGCAGAGATGTTATACCCATAACATAAGTTATACTTTGTAAGCTGTCTAGTTGAACATATCAAAAGAGAGACTTACATCATAATTTGCAACTGATAAGAAGATTTATTGACTATGGGTTTGGTCGGCGACCAAAACGAATAAATGGGGTTAGTCGGCGACCAAAACGAATGAATGAGCTACAATGAAACTAACGGACTAACCGATACAGGTTTAAGTCTTTGGACGGAAGACGGGTTTCTTCAGAATGAATGAAAGAACCTGACGGCTGCTTGAATATCTAGACGAGTCTCTAGACACTGCCAACGGGTTAGCTACTTGTCTACGGTGAAGTTTCTACATCGATCAGATTTGAATTATTTGGTGTTGTAGTCAAGCCGTCAATACTGTGTATTAATACAACTGCGCTTTCTGTTTATTTTACAAATATTATCAATACTTTGATATAATGGAGTAAAAATGAGCTGGGGTAACATTTACTGTTACGAAGGCAATTAGTCAAATTGTTGTTGATTGGCGAACCGATACAAAAAACACCAAATCTGGTCTAAATGCTCTACATGAATAACAGGAAGTTGAATATGTATTTTGATATAACAAGATTAGTAGATATATACAAATATATCAATCTCAAATCACATCTGTTTTATTTAATGATAATACTTCAGGAAAGAAAAACTCAAAAAACAGAACTTCGGGGATGATAACAGAATTAATGATATAAAACATATAATGATCCAAAGATTACGAATGAGATGAATTTATATGTGAAAACACCAAGAAGATATACGATAAACATCTACAAGTGAGAAGGGTCAGCAATAAAAGTTGTTAAAGCTAATATGATGTACTCCTTTACAGGAAATACGACTTCCCTGATGCCTTGCACCTATTTGTAGACACTTTTATTTGACTGCAAAAGCACTTTATATCTTGAAATTGGTTGAAACCAGGAAGGCAGGACACGGAATACTGAGGCAGTTTCTTTAACGCCTCTTGGCCAAATCCAGTAGCCACCCGACCCAATAGAACCAGTCACGACCTTGCAAAGGTATCAAAAAGGATGAATTGTGATTATCAAGAGCTCTGCTTTCTGAAGTTATGTGTTATTCTCCAAAATGGTAAATCGTGTAATTACATGAGAAATTTTAACAGAAATTAAATTGTATTAAGATTACTAAATAGCACTGTCGATATTGAAGGAGATATTCTACTGAAGTTGGATAAGGAAATAGAAAATAAGACATATATGATAAAGAATTGTAAATTAAACTATTAATTGGTATCAGTAGATTTAGATATATACTTTGTATAATAAAAAGTTACATTGGTCATGTATTGATGAAAATAGAATAAGGCTTTTAGGTTAATTAATATAATTTAAGGGATAATGTATCTATATCTGAAAAAGTATTCACAAATTTCTTAAAACCTTTGCTGCCTATGCTGTACTTTAATTTGACAATTACAAAAAACTCAAATATCTTAAAATTTCCATACAACATTGTACATATTTTATAACAGCAAATTTATGTGGAAGGTTGAAACAATGAAAATGAATAAGTAAATAACACTTGATGGTACCTCTACATAAAATTCAAGTTCTATGTGATTGCTATGCCTTGACCCCCAACAAAAAGAAACCCATAACCAAATAAACGATGACGTGGGGAGACGTGAAAAGGACAGAAGAAAAGAAAAGTAAGAGAAAGACAAGAAGATCGAGAAGGAGGAACAGGAAGAGAATTAACAGAAGAATAAATGCAAGATGAAGAAACAGAAAGGTTAAAGAGAAATAAATCAAAGAAAAAAAAACGAAAAGGAGAAAATTAGAGCCGCAGCCAACTATGAAGAAAAGGAAAACAGTGGCGGAGGCGTGGAAGGAAGCAACAAGAGCTCGCGCGAATAAAGCAGTGTCCGATTGCATCAACACCTCAAGTCGCACAGGACTCCTTATGGTAAGT
>NC_134792.1:18197564-18207564 GCF_046742065.1 Oratosquilla oratoria
TGGAGTGGGTGGGGCTACGAGGGGGCATGATTATGAGCAGAATTAGTTTCGGTCAGAAACAGATGTATTTCACAAGAATTGAGAAATACGTAAAGGTTCACATCCACAATAAAGAATAAAATCTATACAAAAAAATGGAAGTAAAATCATGCCAATATGCCACACTCCAATAAAAGGGTTATTATGCAAACAGAGAAATACAAAACGAATCAAAATTAAGATAAAATTCCACAAGAAAATATGTAAACCAAATAATAATAGAATTGTTTGGAATAATTTTTCTGAAAATTAAATGTAATGGGCATAAATGTAAATTCGGGTAGCAGAGCATGCACCCATTATATGATTATGAACGATTTGTAATGAAAACATAAACGAGATGCACATTAGAGCGAGCTGACATAGTGGGTATAGAATTAAGACAATCATGCCAATATACCACACTCCAATAAAAATATTCTCATGGAAACAGAGATATACAAAAATAATCAAAAGTAATATAGAATTCAACAGGATCTATGCAAAACAAGTAATAATGGAATCATTTGGATTCATTTTACTGAAAAAATAATATAATGGGTTAAAAAAGGAGAATGTAAATTCGGGTAATAGAAGATCCCCTCATGATATGATTATGAACAGTGTTTAACGAAAACATAGACGAGATGGATTTAGTGGGTATGGAATCAAGCTAACCCAGTCAACATAGTAGATTTCAGAGCTCAGGTCTACGTATATAATTGCATTCCAACAACCTAAAGTATAGTAAATCTACTTGTTTTTAAACAATAGTAGACCATCAAAAATGTTTCTTGCAACATTTCTTCAACTTCATTCAACATAAAATAGGATTTTTTTTTTACCTAACCTACTTTATTTTTATTATTAAGATGACATACCAAAAATTATCTCTGAACATGTTTACAAAACTCAATGATCTTGTAATTTTGATCAATTTAGTTCTAAATTTGAAATTACTTCAAGTGAAATTATAGAATATAAACCATCTTAAAGTGATGAGTTTTCTAACTTCAAGAGGACACTTATGTTTGGGAGCTTTATTGCCTATATGAAAATAATCGGCTATTTGGAGTTGATAAAGTATATCTACATGACTTTTAAGTGCTGCTTGTATCAGATGAATTTTTGTTTATATTGAAGGAATAACTTTGGGAAAGGATTTGATTGAAATAAGAAGTAATGGATCAGGATAGGTAATATCATGATTGGAACAAGATATTCTGTATCAAAATAAACAGGCTCTCGGTTGGTGTAATAGGCCACAAATAAGAATAGGCATACTATTAACTGGAGCGCAAGTATTTAAATGAGAATAGACAGGCTTATTGTGAGAATAAGAGTATTAGAATTCCAATAGGAATGCTCTCTGTTGAAGTAAGAGGTTTCAAGATTAAGTAGACATTTGGTTGAAAAAAGGGCCTTGAATCAGGGTAGGTAAGTCCTTTATTAGCAAATAAGAATTCAAACCCAAATAGCAGACATGGAAATCAAGGTAAAGTGTGGTGGTAGAGGGGCGAGAAGGTCGAGATGAAAAGGAGTGATACGAAACAAGGCTGGATGGGATAGGACGGAATGGAATGCGTTCGTGCTATGAACAAGTTCCATGGTGAGGCAGCACAACCGATGAGAAATAAAAAAAGGGGGCGAACGTTTTTTTGTCCCAGAATGAGCCACAACCGAATGAAATCGTCTGATATCAGACTTGATAAGATTTTCTTTAGCGTAAACGCTTTATACTCACTTTAAGACTTTTATTCTGGGTAGTACCTTGATTATGTCAACGTTGTAAATTTTCACTGCTAAGAATACCCATCAGCTGACCGAAACCTTCCTTACCGTTAGTAAAAATAAAGTCTATTTATATATCAATGAGATGGCTAATATAACAGTACTATTGAGAGCAGTGTACATAATACATATAGGAATATGTATAAGATTATTAAAGTTATTCTGAGAGTTAATTCAAAATAGGTAGATGAGGGACTACAAACTCCACAGAAGTACAAGAAACTTATATCTCCTATTTAAGCAGAACCACACAATGCAAATCTTTCTGAGGCCTGGACCTCCAGCCTGCCAACCCTAACCCCGGTGTAACACGACCCAACAAATAATTAGCTTCCCACAAAAGAAGGCTGACCTGAGGCAGTGAATACCACACTGACCCAAACAAACTCAAGTTATAAAAAGAAACAGGAGGAAAAGAGAGAAAATAATTCAGTAATATATCTTCAGCTGATGACATTTTTCTTCTACACGCCACGGGCTTGGGCCTGTAGGTCCAACTGTCACCTCGCGTCGGTTACCCGGACTACACGCGGGCCGATAGGCGGTCGCTCGAGACCAGTTCGTGGCGTGTGGCGCAGAAATATCATCTTCCGGAGTTATCAGTTGACAACTATGGCTATAGTTTTTCTCTTACCCCATCTTTCTTTTCACTATGACTATTACGTTTCTGGCCAAGTGCCTAACCAACACCAATGTGGAAGCTCTGGTAGCTTTACAAAGCCTACTTTTGTAGTGAAAGTGTCTTTTTGCAAAAATGTCTGACAGGTGAGATTGAGCTTACGACTTTTGGAACTCATATCGATTACTCGTCATAATTCTTTAAGATATTGAGAAGTAGGTCAAAAGAAATATTAATTTTTTTATGCATCTTTATATCAAGGATACTTCAGATAGTAGATCCCCTCACACCTGATTATATTATCTATATATTTTAGTCTAGATAAAAGGTATGCTAGTGACGTAATTGAGATGTGATAGATCAAATTTCAGTTTCATCTTTCATCTACCCTATCAACTAATTAGAATCATCTAGGCAGCATAGGCTCCTATCTTCAAACAAAGATGGCGATTTGAGGGTGTTAGCCTTGTACGAGATAAATATCACTGAATAGATTGCATATAGAACATAAAGAAACCACCATTCGAATGCAGGTATATAAGAACACAATGCAGTATGTGTATGCGTGTACACCCGTCATAGCAAACTGAGCCAACCTGAAGAACGGGAACCGCCGGCCGCCACCAGGATGGCCAAACCCGATATCGCTGCTCTGTGACATCACCCAGAGGCTCCCAAGTACACGTCACGACAGCATGCAGGCTGGTCGGCCCGAACCAAGTCAGTTCCAATCATGCCTTACGTCTTTCACCCCCACTATCACCGTCAGCAACAACACGAGTATTACCAAAAACACCGCCATTACCACCACCATGGGAGACAACACCAGCTCCTGCCCCTCCCCTAGCACCAACACTAATACCACCAACGCCAACGCCTACGCCAACGCCAACGCCAACGCCAACGCCAACGCCAACGCCAACGCCAACGCCAACGCCAACGCCAACGCCAACGCCAACGCCAACGCCAACGCCAACGCCAACGCCAACGCCAACGCCAACGCCAACGCCAACGCCAACGCCAACGCCAACGCCAACGCCAACTCCAACGCCAACGCCAAAGCCAAAGCCAAAGCCAAAGCCAAAGCCAAAGCCAAAGCCAAAGCCAAAGCCAAAGCCAAAGCCAAAGCCAACGCCAACGCCAATGCCAACACTAACGACAACAGCAACGCCAATGCCAACACTAACGACAACGACAACGCCATGAGCAAAAACAAGATTAAGAAAACAACAAGAACAATAACAAGAACAAGAACAAGAACAAGAACAAGAACAAGAACAAGAATGAGAACAAGAATAAGAACAAAAACGAGAGCGAGAATGATATATTGTCATACTCTGCAACGCGTTATGAAAATAAAGAAAATATGGACAGTGGGTTTTAACGTACGGAGCACATCATGGTGTACGACAGAATTATTTCAATGTAAATACAAAGAAAATACATCATATATACTTTATAATCGGATGGACATATGTTAAGATACGCATTTTCAGTCACAACTGCACATAAAAATGTGATGTCTTTCGGAGAATTTAATGTCGAACATGCCAGAAATTAGTGTACATAAAGATATATTATCCACATTATCTAGTGTCTATCATTGCTATACCAACAGACCGGTGTACTTCGCGTGCTCAATTCCCTTCTTATCTTCCATAAGACCTTTAAATTTCTAAATCTCTTACCTTCAGGCAAACATCAACTTTGCATAAACAACACCCGGATTATCTACATAACCGCCTCTTTCTTATTCCGACACCTGATAACAATATTCAGATCAACAGACAATATTCAAGTCTGTGATATTCAAAATCTACTTAGCCCTAACAATGCTTCCACTTCAACGCTAACCTTGCTAATATCACCTTTACCTTAGTTTCACTGTCGTGATCTAGATTGATAAAGGATATTTCACACGTTCATTTTCGACAAAAATAAAAACTGTGACTGCTGAAGAAAAACACCAGAAGATTTAAAGAATACTTCCCGTAGGGTCAGAGTAGGCTTTTCAGCCAATACAAGATTACTGAATTCTGGCCGACGTGATGGGTAGGAACACCAAGTGAAATTAATTTTTAGTTTGTGGGATTCAGCACAAAATGGAACATAACAAATTATAATAACAGGCTTTAAATGGACAATTCTGTGGCAGACACGAAAGAATGATGACCAGAGGAATGGTGTTCTTAATTCGTAATGTGTTCACAGTAACGGTTTCCAAAGAAGAGTATATAGATTATCAAGAGAGATGTAATACTGTTGTCCCACACGACAGTTTAACTGCTATGATGGACTGAAGTTATACTTGATGATGAAGTCATTATAAAGTATTATTCTTCATGCAGATTCCAAACAAATTTAGAATTATGAAAGTCACCCCTTTATGCTATAAAATAATAACATACTGTAAACTTACTAAACAAGCTGACTACCGTAGGAAATAAGGTAACATATTATTAATGGTATTTCATATTTATTTGCAAATGAACCATAAAAAAGCCGACAAAACATAAAACTACAACAATGGTAGTGAAAGCTAGATTCCCATAAGCAGTAAAGCTAGACGTAATGTTTATGCCTGCAAAGACGTACTCACTCACTCACTCACTCACTCACTCTCTCTCTCTCTCTCTCTCTCTCTCTCTCTCTCTCTCTCTCTCTCTCTCTCTCTCTCTCTCTCTCTCTCTCTCTCTCTCTCTCTCTCTCTCTCTCTCTCTCTCTCTCTCTCTCTCTCTCTCTCTCTCTCTCTCTCTCTCTCTCTCTCTCTCTCTCTCTCTCTCTCTCTCTCTCTCTCTCTCTCTCTCTCTCTCTCTCTCTCTCTCTCTTCTCTCTCTCTCTCTCTCTCTCTATATCTATATATATATATATATATATATATAGTGTGTGTGTATGTGTGTTTGTGTTTGCACGAGTGTGCGTACATGTACATGCACGTGTGTGCAGTTGCCTTTACATACATTTACGTGGACAAGAGCGCGCGTGTATCAAAATCAACACGTGTGTCCTCGTGTCTTCACATGCATATGTTCTTTATAAATGGCGATGGATTACCAATACGATTAGGAGAGTTTTATACCATTACCATGGAAAGTCACCGCTACTATAGCAAAATAAAATATTTCAAAAGAACTCCAAAAACAAAACCACAAAGAAACAGCCATGGTTAGGAATACCTAGCTGAAAGTAATAAGGTGAGCGATATAGTGTGGAAGATTGGTCAAATGTACGATGAATGGAACTTCCTGGAAGGGAAAGTCGAAGCTTGGGAAACACTGTGATTTGCGAGTGGGTATGAAAAATAAAGAGCAAAAAGATGAGGAAAGAATAACAGGAGGAGAAAGGAAGGAAAGAAGGAAGGAGGAGGAAGAATAATAGCAAGAAGAGAAGAAAAGGAAGGAGGCTGGGAAGGAAGACGTAGATGTCTTGGAGTGGCAAAAAAAAAAAAAAAAAAAAAAGAGAGACAATATGGAAAAAGAGGAAAGGAAGAGGAAAAAAAAAACGCTGCTAGAAAGAAATGGAATCACCAGGAAAATGAATAAATATGTCTGTCGAAACAAATCAAAGAAGAAAATTGAACCTTGTGAAAACGAAGATGAATCCATTGTGTGTAATGTGAAACAATTGTTGTGAAAAACGATGAGTTAATATTTTGTTTCTGAAGGGTCACGCCCACCTTCCACAGACGGCGGTGAGATATTTGCTTACGAAACAAGAGAGGGGGGATTGGTATATCATCATTTTTCTAATAGCCAGGGAGGTGAGGGTGAAAGTGGCACAGAAATACAAGATGGGACGGAACATTAAGAAAGTGACGGTGAAAGGAGGATTAAAGAAAATGAAAAAAGAAAATGGAAAAGTTGAGGCAAGGGAGTAGCGAAGAAGTGGTAGAGAAGAAGAAGAAGAAAAAAAAGAACAGGTGAGCAAAGGGCAGTTGACCACGGTGGGAAGGAGAAGAGAGGAGAGGATATGCGAAGGGAGGAGAGCTGAGAGGAATGAGGGAGGAGGAAGAAAAAGGTAGGGGAGAAGGAAGATAAATGGTGGAAAAGGAGAAGAGAGGACGGTAGGAGATGGTAAGAAAGTAAAGAGTGGATTGAGGAAGGGAAAGTGGAAGAGAAGTACAAGGAAGGAGTGAGGGTTGGGGAGGAATGTGGGAAGGCGGAGTAAAGAAGGAAAGAGCGAGTGAGTGAAGGAAGGAGAACGAAGTGAAGAGTAGGGGAAGAAAGAGGGAGGGAGGGTAGGGCTTCCATCTTCGCCTCCTAGGCCGCGAGGCCAATGGTGTTGAAAGGAACAAATCGCCAAATTAGAGGGCGATGACGGTGTTCATCATCAAGGTTTTTCGGGGACCAGCACCATATTAATTAAATCAATACCCTCCTAAGGTTTACGCCCACTAGAGAGTGAAACGCAAGTAAAAACAAACCTCGGTGATGGATGGTGAGTAATATGGGAATCTGGTATAAAAGAACGGCTCATTGTCTCGCCATATTGGCATGTAACAATACGGCCTGCGGCGGCGATTTGTTCCTGTGAAGGATTCTGGCGGGAATCAATTGTGGGCAAGGCCTCCAGCTGTTTGTCGAGGGTGAGGAGGAGAGGATCAGAGGGTGAAGGAGTTAAAGAGAAGGGCATTGGGAGAGGTCGTGAAAGGGGGCAGCAAGGGAAAGAGAGTGAAAGAGATGGAGTGTAGGAGAGTAGACTATGGAGAAAGAAAGAAAAGAGGAGGATGCCTTTATCGGACGAAATAATGGAGAATGAAATAGAAGAAGAGGAAGACAGCAAATAATAGGAAGATGAAGGAAAGAGATGAAATGACAAAACGATCGATAGATAGATAGATAGATAGATAGATAGATAGATAGATAGATAGATAGATAGATAGATAGATAGATAGATAGATAGATAGATAGATAGAGATAGATAGATAGATAGATAGAGATAGATAGATAGATAGATAGAGAGAGAGAGAGAGAGAGAGAGAGAGAGAGAGAGAGAGAGAGAGAGAGAGAGAGAGAGAGAGAGAGAGAGAGAGAGAGAGAGAGAGAGAGAGAGAGAGAGAGAGAGAGAGAGAGAGAGAGAGAGAGAGAGAGAGAGAGAGAGAGAGAGATAGAGAGAGAGAGAGAGAGAGAGAGAGAGAGAGAGAGAGAGAGAGAGAGAGAGAGAGAGAGAGAGAGAGAGAGAGAGAGAGATACTAAAAGGTAACTTGATATTCAAAATAGTGAAATGACAAAGAATGTGCATATGATAATTAAAGAAAATGCATGAGGCGTCCAGCGCTCTCACACTCTCAAAGATGGCCAATTGATACATTGGTGTGGTGGGAGTAAAGCTTAGACGATCTAGGAATTGATTTACTCTAACGTTTCGACCAACTTGGTCTTCTTCAGGGATCTCTCTGAGGAAGACCAAGTTGGTCGAAACGTTGGAACAAATTAACTCCTAGATTGTCTTCGTTTCACTCCCACCACCTTATCTCCCATTTGTCCTTTCTTCTCCAAAAATGGTCACTTGAATTTGTTTTGATGAATAGTCGATGTCACTGAGAAAGTACATCAATCACTGAGGCGATCACCCAAACCTGTGGAAACACATTTTTTCTTTATGGCCTTGTATTTCACAAGTTCTCTGTTCAATCTAAAAAGTATCCATTCATCTGAAAGTTGGACCTAGCCTGATTTGGGATTTTACTCATCGAGACTTTGTTTGGATCGAGAGTCCATCACTTAACAGAATATAATCGTCTACTCTTTGTTACAACAGAACCTTCTTAGTGCTTCACCGTGTTCATGTGCTTAGTCGTGCTCTGGCACTAGTTCCAACTGAATCAACTGGCAATTTTAGTTTTCTTGGACGTATAGGTTGATAATTCAATTTACAAATTAAAGGTGACGTCACACTAGGCATTTCTTGCTGGCATGCTATTTGCTTTGGCTACTTAGTTTGAGTAGAAACGACTTTGGTTACGATCTCTTGTTTTTTTTTTTCTTCAAATTTCCAAATGTCAAATTACTCTTGCGTCATATAGTGAGAAGCTGAATGACGAACTAAGAGAAGTTAAACTTGTATGAATTTTACACACATTGTTGAGATGCCCTTACGAAAGTCTAGAATATTGTAACCGAAATCGCTTCCACTCAAATGAAGTAGGGAAAGCAATTAGTATGCTAAACCCTGTCGATAATACATTCTTCAAACCAACGCGTATCTACTGCGTATTTTGTCCTCAAACTGTCAATATTTAATGATTTCTTTGTGATAATTTTACTTAATCTTTTTTTATTACTTTCTGGGGCAATGTATTATTCACATATTTTTCCAGTAAGTCACTTTGAATTGAGTATCAAACTCCGACCCGACTTGAGTTGGAAACGCGAGTTCGGATTACACGTGGCGAGTTCACCCGCCCGCGACAGCGAACCCCGCTCACAAGGTCGGCGAGTCCCGAGCACTGAAGCTAAGGGTCCATTTCACCTGGACCTCAGACGTGACCCCTGACCATCCAGAAAGCCTTATGTGACCTTATCCAAAGAGTATAATAAATTACAATTTCAGTCTCTTGCAGCTACCGATGAAAAAACACCTGCCCCCGATCTTTGAGGCCAAATATGAAGGCTTTGATCTCAGATAAGCCTTCTGGCGTAAGATTCTCAGTTCTTAATTCTATCAGATCAGAATATCGTTTTTTTTTTTCAAATGATCCTGTTATAAGCTGGAAAACTGTGTATATTTTCTGAGTAAGAGGAGGAAAACAACTCCCGTTTTAGACGAAGTCCTTAGACAGAAAGCTTAGATCGCATGAGCTCATTCCTGGTATCTTGCGAAAAAGGAGAATATCCGATTCCATGTCAAGGTTAATCCAACTCTCTTTAATCATTTATAAAGTGACACAGGACGTAACTTTTGCCCTTCAGACACCGAGACCGCCTTGTGACGCGGGAAAGGTATGAAGCGACGGAGGGGAGGAGGGAGGTTGGAAGGAAGCAGAAGGCGGAGTGGTTGGAGATGATGACGAAAGACTAGAAAGGTGAACAGATGAAAGAGTAGAAAGGTGAAAGGCAAGGAAGATGGTGGGTGTGCCACATGAGTGGAGGGCCAGATCAGATAGATGGATGGAGAGAGCCAGATAGATGGAAAAGGCGATGTGGGAAGAGGATGAATGAATGGAAGTTAGACGGATAGAACGAGGGAGGGAGAGAGAACTATGAGTAAGATGGAGGGAAATGTATTCCGAAATTGAAAGAGCATGTAAGAAAATAGAAGGATGGAGGATTGGAAAGATGTAATGGCGAATAGGCGAATAGAAAAAGAAAAAGTCCACAATAAATACAAGTTACAATTTTTAGAAACACAAAAGTATAAAGAAAAAATGAGGAAGAGGATTTATATTTTGAATACCTGTACTATTAGATAAGGGATGGCTTGCTCGTGTTATCCAGAGACGGCGAATAAGGAATAAGGTTGTTATGGTCGGTGGTCGGTAGAGTGAAGATAGCGTTGAAAAGGTGAGAGATCGAAAGCCAGGGGATTATAAGGTAAAGCGGTGGAAAGGTGAAACGTTCGAATGTCAGTAAA
>NC_134792.1:18215064-18220064 GCF_046742065.1 Oratosquilla oratoria
TATGTTAAATTATTACAATCTGCTGAATGGGAGATCCAGAATAAAATGAGTTATTAACATTTCATTTTTGCACCTATTCCAACCCTTCAGACAAATAAACTCCTTTGGCATTAGTGATAAAAAAAAATCCATATTGTATTACACCTGGTTTGAAAGCACTATATCAGCTTGTCTAAACTTGAGGGTGTTAATCAATTTCCACAGTGTATCCACCAACCCTTCAGCAACTCATCATCACCAATGGAAGGCTCCACTCTGTCCGCTACAGAGTTTATTAATGATAACCTATCATGCCTGCCATCCCCAAACCGTGGCCCCCATTAGGCACACGCCGTAACCTTCATTAAACACACGCCAATGTTCCCATTAACCACACGACACCGCTCCCATTAACCATGTACTACAACTGATCTTGACCACATATAACACAGATAGGGCCACAAGTATAGTACTTTGATCATAAATCCCGATTCGCATCACACCCCTGTTATGACTTACGGAAATAAGATACCGCCACTGCGGGATCTGTGTCCAAATACATCAAAAAGGGATGTTCAGAAAAAAATATACATATCTATATAATGCCCTAAGAAAACAATGCTTTCCTTAACCCTGAAGTATCTCGAGAGCCTTGTTAAGCTGTACGAAATCACATATGAATTCTGAATCTAACCTTCTATTGCCCAGCGGTTCATCTTCAGTTGTACCAAGTTGTTTTTGTTTAAACAAAATCTCTGAAAGTGACACAAGTCATCAGTGATTAATGGAGATTGTCGTGCAACCTTCTTGCCCTCAGAGAGACCTTTTAAAGCAAATGAAATAATCTTAAGTGGCCTCTTCAAAACTTTAAAATGTAAAGTAGGATCTTTAGGGATTAGCTTCTCCAACTTGTAGACAAATATTATGAATTCTCCTATTAGTCACGACGTAAAAATAAATTCAAACGAGAAAGACTATCACAGCTGAAAGGTTTAGATAAAGATATTTAATTGTGACATTTTGCACTGTTTTTTTCCCTATCGGAATATTTCATTAGTGAGAAAAGTGTTTACCCTTCTAATAGGAATGCTGATTATACTAAACTGTCGTGTAGTACAAAACATTCTTTATGTCACTGAAACTAAATACCTTCTGAGCAATTAAATTATACCAAAATTTTTAACTAGAGAAATGATCAATGTACAACAGACCACCACTCAATTCAATCATAAACTATAATTTCTGATGTTTAGAGACCATCTCATTTGAAATGTATCCTGATCACCAGTAATCCATATTTCTAAGTACGCACCATCAATATCATGAATCAGCGATGTTCAGCGTTCTTTGATGAATGTGTTACATTAGACGAACAAATCTGCAATGAGGGTAAGGATAACAGTACTATACACATTAACTCATCACACACTGGGTAACAGGACCTCATCTCTGAGGCATTCCTTTAGTAGCGAAAGAGTTACATCATATGTAGTTGAACTACTTCTGTACCTTACAGACAAATACTATAATTTCCACTCAACCTACAATATAAAAAAGCTGCATCCATCAATTGTCTCATTAACCGACATTCACTTCAACTACACGTCATCAAAGTTCTCGTCATTCACAATTTCAACGTCCCTCCCAGCTATTGCAAATCAAATCCTACCGCCGAGTATAGTAGCCCAAATACAAAATATTTTGGTAAGTTGGCTCTAAGACAGGATATCTAACATTATTATTTGAAATAAGTTTAGATCCGTGTATAGGTATTGGTTAACTGATGTTCTGAACCATTGTGGAACTGCAATCTCACAAACGCATCAAGTTCGGTGTGCCGCTTCGGAACTGGGCTTAGGGCCGGGAATGACTACGTTGAAACCGGTCTTTAGCTCCCTAGTACGGACGTGTAACAGAGACCATGACCCTCTCTAGTAATCCTTCTACCCTGGGAGTTAAATACAGAGACCTTGCATCCAAGGCGCTTGCCATTGCAGCCTTAACCCGATTACAATTTACCTCATGAGTCCCACTGTTTACTTCTTTTTCGTTCCCTCCCGATACAGGGATCCCCCTCTCCTCATCTGACCCCAGCTGTTCTCTACTTCCTTTATAACACCGAAGCGCTAATTCACTGCCAAACCACCCACTATCGAGAAAAAGGCTACTCCACCTTTAAGCCATTCACTACCACTAAAACGCTAATCCACTTACCAGGTACATGCTCTCAAACGTAACTGTTCACGATATCTTGCCTCGACCACAATGACCAATCACAAACCAGAGGGAATGAAAACAGCAATGCAGCGTCTCATATGACCAACGCTTTCAATGTTCCAAAAACATTTTTTCTACAGATGCAGGGCAAATAAAAAATGGTGGAATGCAGGAAAAATGCAAACACACACAAACACACACACACACACACACACACACACACACACACACACACACACACACACACACACACACACACACACACACACACACACACACACACACACACACACGCACACACACACACACACACACACACACACACACACACACACACACACACACACACACACACACACACACACACACACACACACACACACACACACACACACATACACACATACACACATACACACACACACACACACACACACACACACACACACACACACACACGCGCGCGCGCGCACGCACGCACACACACACACACACACACACACACACACACACACACACACACACACACACACACACACACACGACTCGGTGGCGCAGTTGGTAGAGCGCTGGCTGGGAAGTACGATGGTGCTCGCAGTACCCAGTTCGAATCCTGTCCAGGGCCGAAATTATTTCGGTATCGCTGTGCTTCGGGTCGTTACTCTGACTCTCGTGGGCGGGGAGTTGGGTGTGTGTGTGTGTGTGAAAGGTCATAGCATTACCCATAGATCGGTCATACGAGCTCTGAGCTCTCTTCCGGGAGGGAAATAGCTGTCGATCACGAGTCCAACACGTGATCCAAAGACCAAGGTGAATACACACACACACACACACACACACACATACACACACACACACACACACACACACACACACACACACACACACACACACACACACACACACACACACACACACACACAAACACACACACAAACACACACACACACAAACCAGACTGACATCAAAGGTTGGTAGAGTAGACAAGTAACTGGGTGAAGAGTCACTTAGTTTGTTAGGTAGGCCGGTAGTTCTGTAGGTGGGTAGGAAGATACGTACATCAATATATAGAAAGGTAAGTGGATGTAGGTTTGCAGGTGGGTAGGCAGGAAAATTAGGGGTTAGACTGATAGGTAGATAGGTGAAGAGGTAGGTAATCATGAAATTAAAATATTTTAGTTTAGTAGGAATGGAAGACAGACAGGCGTAATGGTAAGTTTACAATGATATGAGGAGATCTTTGTTATTTATTGTTGAATAGCCAGGGGAAGTTGAAGTAACATGTACCCAACGAGAATGAAGCCCAAAATTATCATGTAACAAACAAGATTGAAAAAAAAAGCGCAACAGCAGCACACGAATGTAATACGTATTTATTCAATCATAAGATTAATATGATTTTAATACAAGTGAATGATGCTTTAGATTTGCATCAGAAAACTATTACTGACGCAAATATACATACAAGAGGCACTTTTATGGACACAGGAGCAGTACATGTTATCTTTAACACACGCTAAGGAAATTATTAATGACCGACAAGGCAATGAATTTTGTTTTACATTCATATTCATAAATTTGTTCTTAAATGTGGCGTGTTGACTTTCACACTCACTTCGTAATTACGTGATACCTGAATGAATTCCAAAGGCTCAGTGAATACCATATCCATCCTAATATAGGAATACATAGGGAAATGACAATTGTTTTGACGCTCAACTTCAGCATACAACTCCTAAAGAGTTTTTCTCTTTCTACTGTCTCCTCTCCTACCTTTCATAAGTATCACCCTACTGTATGTATTCGTTGGTCTAATTGCCTATGTATACATATGTCTACCGCTGTATTCCTGAATATAGTCATAAACACATATACGAACATAGACACGCATCGGCATGTACACATGCACACATGTGCGCGCACACACACATACACACAAACTCACTCATACATACACAAACACATATACGCGAGCTCACACCCACACGCACACACCCACACCCATATATCCACACCCACATGCCACACGCACGCACACACACACACACACACACACACACACACACACACACACACACACACACACACACACACATACACACACACGCGCGCGACTCGGTGGCGCGGTTGGTAGAGCGCTGGACTGGAAATTACGGTGGTGCTCGCAGTACCTGGTTCGATTCCTGCCCAGGGCCGAAATTATTTCGGTATCGCTGTGCTTCGGGTCGTTACTCTGACTCTCGTGGGCGGGGAGTTGGGTGTGTGTGTGTGAAAGGTCATAGCATTACCCATAGATCGGTCATACGAGCTCTGAGCTCTCTTCCGGGAGGGAAATAGCTGTCGATCACCAGTCCAACACGTGATCCAAAGACCAAGGTGAATACACACACACACACACACACACACACACACACACACACACACACACACACACACACACACACACACACACACACACACACACACACACACACACACACACACACACACACACACACACACACACACACACACGCATATATGTATATAAAAATATATATGAATACTTGTATATATACATATATACATATATATATACATATGTATATATATATATATATATATATGTGTGTGTGTGTGTGTGTGTGTGTGTGTGTGTGTGTGTGTGTGTGTGTGTGTGTGTGTGTGTGTGTGTGTGTGTGTGTGTGTGTGTGTATATATATATATATGTATATATTTTTGTATACATAGAACATTCATCTTTTTCCCTGTTTTCTATATATTTCTCTTATACTATTTAATCTCAGACAAAACATAAGCTGTAA
>NC_134792.1:18222564-18230064 GCF_046742065.1 Oratosquilla oratoria
TATTAGTACTGAAAAATGTATTTCAGTTGTCAAAATTCCGAATTCCTCAATAACACCACAGCGCTATCGTGTTTGTAAGGGGTGAATATACTTTTTCTATGAGTACTATTGATACATGTTAAGATTTGGAGTATCTTTTATTTAATGTAACCGGCTATGTAACCATTTAAAGAATGAACTCTTCTTAGTTTACTTAATTAGTAAAAAGAATTACAAGTTTAACGAAATTAAGATGAAGAAGGACAACAAGAATTAGAAGAAAGAATCGAAATATAATTATTTTGTCGTAGTTCTACACCCCCAAACTAATTAATTCTGTGTTAGAGCTATCTAAATATTGACACAATCTCGTCACTAAAGAGCTAGTAAGAGACCGGAGTCCAAAGGAATTAATAAGTTGATATCTGTTCGGGTGTGAATATACGGTTACATTGCAGACACCTGAAACTGACGCATGATATATCACGTCTATCCAACTATAACTTCTTTGGTTGGTTATCTAACGCGTTTCCATATACAGTTGTTCCTTTTTTATAGAATGGTCTTGGTATATAGCAGTTTATTACTGTTATAGCAACATAGAATTCATTCCCATTGTTCTGATATAGCACAGGTAAGGTTTGATGTTCATTAATTATCTTTGGTAGATATTTTTTTCTTTCGAGCTTTCGGAGTGCGGTGCATGTTTTTTTTTTTTTTTTTTTTTTTTTACTCTCCAATAAAGCAAAATATGCACAACAGATGAAATTTCATACATTTAAGTCATCAATAAACGCTAGGCTTACTCAAGTAGAAAACAGATATAGAGAATATAAAAAAATACTACACAAGTTTGCTTGGGATTTACCTAATCTAATCTAATTTAGCTACCAACAGGCAATTTTATTTAACATATGAAAACCCTCTACGCTACGAAAATCTAAAGTGATTATTATTTACTGGCATTTCATTCAGTCATGGGTCACCTGAGCTGAAGAAGAGAGTGAAGAGTTAACCATAACAAAATCAGTCAAGTGTGCCCCTCCGGTGAAAGGTTACCTGCTAAAAAGACTGAATCTTGATAACAAAAGTTCTAATCTGGCTGTGAACGTTTCAAACAACTCCCCAACTTTTAATTCCTCAAGGCTCAAAGGACCCTTTAATTCGATTAAAATAATTTGAACCCAGACAGTAAATTCTTTGCAGGTGACAGTGCGGCTATTTATGATAATAGGGATTTTTTATATAGCCTTTGCACGTTTATGTGAAGAAAATTAGATCATGTAGCATTAGATATAATAGAATCACTTCTTTAAACACCAGGTTTTTAATGGTTGAACCAATACCCTTTATATACCAGAGGTGAACCCCAGTTGAAACAAATTAAAGCCAACACAGCTTACAGACACTGAAAATGAGCGCCTTTGACCTTAACATACAGCTAAAGTGTAGGATAAGCTTCAAATAGCGTTCATTCCTTTCGTTATGAATTGATTTCCCTCAGCTGAATAAAATCACTTGTTCATAGTTAATATAACTAAAATGAGCTAAGATTATGTAACAAAAGGCTGAATGGATCTTTAACTTGTCAACATCAGTAAAATTATCAAGGAAGTAAATAATATGATGACTTATATAACTTTGACCTTTCAGAATCCAAACATATATTTGAAAAAAAAAAGATTTTCTGCTGTTGTCCAAAGTAGAACTTTGAAAGTGGAATTTAGGCTTTAATAGGTCGAATCTAATAGGAATTTGACGCTGTTGACCAAGCTAGAGATAGAAGACACGGAAATAATTGATTACTTATATCGATTATAAGTAACCATATTCTAGATTTTCTTATTTGATGATATGCTCATAGTTCTGTAGAGGGAGAGTGAAAAATCACAATAGATTATAGTAAAGGCTCGTGGACTATAGAATATCCTCAGTGAATTGTGAAAAAGAAAATGTGCGTGTGGATCAGAGAAAAATATCTGGAAAACAAATGAATAAAATACAGAAAGAGAAAGAGAGGGGGGATAGAAGAAGAAAGAAGAAAGATGGGCTAGAGAGAGGCAAAGGGAAGGAAGAAGGAACAAATGGAAGGTAAGGAGGGAGAAAGGAAGGATGTGGAAAGGAGGAAGGGTGAGAGTGAAGGAAGGATACAAAGTATGAAGGGACTGTATAACATATACGTTGGGTAGGGGAGCGGTCAACAGAAAATGGAATAATCGTGGCGGAAACATAATCACATATACATTTTTGTCGTAACATGATACATATTCATTTCCAAATATTGCAGTGGGAAAGCGGCGTCTCTTAGCTAAACCTCAATGACAACAAACTTTTTGATCTCTGTACTTCTCACTCTCTCCATTTAGTCACATTTTGTAAGTTTATTGTTGAAACGTCCATAAAAGTTCAATCCAACATTGAGTTATTTACTCAGACAATGAAGACGTCGTAATAAAAAAGCGTGGAGTAATGTTGCAAAAATTACTTACATCCTCTCTTGAGCTGGAGAAATATTTGAAATGTTTTGAGCATTACTGTTTTTAAGCTTAACCTTTGACACTTCACCTCCTAAATGTGACTTTTATGACCTCTGGGGCTTAATGTGTTAAATATTTTCTATCAACTTTTTAAATTCTAACTATGGTTAATGATAATGTTTTGTCTTACAGCAGACGATTTTATTAATAAAAAAACTTGAACTTAATAAGCTACAAAGTAATGTCGTAACACATTTGTAAATTTCAACAAGAACACACTGTGTTGGGTAAGAAGAAACGAAATAGATGATATCCATATATTTGGATCACGGACTGTGATCCTCTTCAGTGGAATACAGAGTAGTGGAGCAAAAGGTGTGTCTTATATACAGAGAAAGAAGAAGGAACATGGGCAGGGCTCAAGTTAAATTTTTCTCCCCTTTGCGTCATTTAGTGATTCTATTTCGACTAAAGTCGCAGTTACCGACAAGGTCTAGTTCAGCCGGGAGGAGAAATTTGGGAAAACACAAAAACCTCGTTTTCTCTATATCTACAACATCATTTGAATAAAATTATCGGGCTGTAGACAAAATGAATTCTCTAATTAACATCATGGTGACTATATTTTCTTTCTGTGGGTAATGTTTTGGATAACATTGTACAAACAATTTAGAATTACTAACGTGCTGACGATGATTAGTACTTTGGTTATTGGTGATATCATATGCTTGATATTGTTTAACGCCATAAACTCCCCCCTATCGGAAGGCTAGAACGGTGCCCCTCACAGAGGATTTTATAGCGTGGAATTTGATGAACCATGCCCTTGGTTCAACTTCGCCAGTGGCAGGATTCGAACCGCCACCCCCTCGACCTTCGCCGCGAGTAACGACGCCCTAACCCGCTCAGCCAGCGAGCTTCCTAAATATCATATATACTGTATATACTATTGATAAAATCGAAGTATATTAGATCCTATATTCTAATGATAGAGTAACATTGGTATTCTGGCTGGTATTCTTAATATCAAATTTAATACTAGCATTGCCTTTTACTTCCGAAATACTAGACAAAGTATTCTTGTTCATGTCAATCTTTATGTCACCTTGAATGTTGTATTATATAAGGAAATACAAAGAGTAACATTACAATTATTTGTGTTTCTTATATCTCTTTATAAATGAAAACGTTATGTTCATGGCAATCCACATGTAGCCAATTACGTCTGTGTTGGCAATGGTAATGACCGTCTGGTAGTGATTATTAAGGCGGTAATGATGATGTAAGAGTGATGATCATGGTGTTTTGACATGGTAGGGATGAAGAGTTGGTGGATAACAGAGACCAATTGGAAGGCTAGAATCGTACTGATCATGGAAGGAGATATAATGGAGCGAATCTTGACCGAGTGAGAAATAAATCTCCTATCGAGGGCACTGTAACAGTTGAAACTATAGGAATGGTGACCGATACATTTAGGACTAAGAGGTAAATGAAATGGCCTGGTGGTAACCATGGTGATGATATAAGCTTTTTCATTCCTATGATTTTTTTTTTTTTTTTTTAGATGAAATAGAGGTGCCTAAGAGGTGAAGAAAAAACAGAGATAATTATTATTATTTATTTATTAATTAAGTAATCTATTTATTTATTTATCTATTTCTTTATCTATCTATTTACTCAACTATTTATCTATTTATTTATCTATCTATTTTTTCTATTTATCTATTTATTTATTTATTTATTTATTTATTTATTTATTTATTTATTTATTTACTTATTTATTTATTTATATATTTATTTATTTGTTTATTTATTTATTTATTTATTTATTTGTTATGAAATAGAGGTGCCTAACAGGTGAAAACAAAAACAGTGACAATTATTGTAAAACCCTAATTACCAACATCCATGACAGGTAGCTAGACTACAATAAGAAATATTCAGCTCGTTTGTTCTTCAGAATATAAGGTATATTACATTTCGACGACACGTGTTATCAACATAAAGTCCTCACTTTTTTTTTTTTTTTTTTTTTTGTCATGGGGCGAAGGATAAGATTATGATTCAATCTGTCATAAAACATATTGCTGCATTTCATTTATTCTAACCTGAAACTCTTATTTTCCCGATCACCTCACAAGCTGTCTTCTTTCTTGTGGAAATGAAATTTCCAAGCCCATCTCTAATAGATCATTCCTGTTCTTGCTCTTACTTACTGTCCTTCTAACAAATGATTCCCATTCCAACTTCTTCCTCTCCTCCTCCCTCCAGCCTCCATTCGGTTTTACACTGGCTCAGCAACCCTCGCTTATCCACCCTTATCCTTGTCCGCATATACCTATTCTTGATTCCCATTACTATTTTCTATTAATTTCTTTTATTCATTCTCACATCTGTACATATGACTTTATCGACCAATAACATCCTATTTTCGCCCTATTCCTCTCCTGCTCTTCACAGTCTTCCCTTTTTCCCTAACTGGCAGCCTAGCCTCCACTTTCAAGGTTTCTTTTTCTCCTTCTCCACTTTCTAAATCTGCAACCTCTCTTCTTCGTTGTCTCTCTGAGCACCTCTTAGGATGATTTACATGCAACTTGTGTCATTAGGATCCACCATTGTGCACTACACGAGCAGTGAGAGCACGGAACTCCTGCTGTGTCCCTCTTTTTCTCTCTCAACTCGGGTGGTGAGCTCTCTGTGATGAGGTTCAAGTTCTGGAACGGGTGTAGAGGGGGAAGAGAAATTACGTCTAGGGCAGTTGTCACCACAACCGTGATTAAAAGTGGTGAATGGTGAAAATGGTGAATTAAGGGATTGGAGATGAATATGGGGTGAACATATGATGGTGAATGAGTAAAAACAGCAACGACTGCAACAGCACATACTCTGCGTTTGGCCTCTCTCCTACAATAATGGTGAATGTTGGAAATGGAACGGGAATGAGTTGAGGAGTATTGTATCATTGGGGTTCTTTATGAGTGAGTTTATCCATGCCAGATATAATTTTGTCTGTGAGTAATGAGGAGTGGGAATACTGTGTGATAGAGCACTGATGGTGAAGTACATATAGTAGCAAGTCCAGTGATGTGAAGGATCACAATTTGAATGTATTTCAAAGTAGATTTGTTGTGAGCGTCGTTTGGGATGTGTTTGTTATTGAATTGGGTTGTTATTAAATGATGTTGTAGTTAGATGTTAGAGTATAAGAGGAACTATACGGTGGAGAGACTGGGGAATTAAATTTTTATGGGGTGTGAGAGGAGGAGGGGTAGAAGGTGGCGATTATTGAGGAAGGTGATGACTTGTGGCCTAGATATTATGAGCTGTTAGTGTCGCATATTGGATGCGAAGTAGGCTTACCAGTTTTTAACTAATTCTCCACGAATGAACACACAAAAATTATATAGAAAATAAATAAATAAGTAAATGGTACCACCGGTTATAGAAGAAATTGTTTGAAATAGGCCGTAGGTGATGAAAAATAATCTAAAGCAATGTGTCACCCAATACAAAAGGGATGAAGTGATGTAGGTGGAATAGGTCGAAGGCGTGTTGTCCAAAGTGAGGTGTTTTGCGGACCAAAAACCTGTTGAGGTATGATAGACCACGGGCGTCACCAGATGATGGGTTGAGAGATCGTGCGGGTTGAAGGCGTGATGGGTTGTGCTTACGCTGGGGGGATACGATGGTGTGTGATCGGTCTCAAGCATTTTTAGACGTGATGGCCATGATGAGCTGAATGCGTGTAAGGATGTGATGGGTGAAAAGTATGCACGGAAGTGATGGGTAGAATGGGTATTGAAGGATAATGGGTTAAAGGTGGGCTTAGGCGTGATGGGCAGACAAATTAAGGTGTGATGATTAAGAGGTGTATCAGTGGCATAATAATTAGAAGTCTAGTATAAGGGTACAAAAGAAGTAATACAGATGTTATCACAGATGTGACAAAGAGAAGATGGAAAAGGAGAATATAACGTAGGTTCAGCAAGGATAAAAAATAGGAGAAAGAAAAGAGGAGGAGGAGGAGGAAGAGAAAGAAGAGGGGGAAGAGGAATAAGGGGAGGAAGAGGAAGAAAAGAAAGAAGAGGGGGACGAGGAGGAAGATGAGGAAGAAGCGGTGGAAGAAGAGGAAGAGGGGAAGAGGAACAGCAGCAAGAAGAGAGGAGCATGAGATGGAAGAGGAAAAAAGAGGGAGGATAGTAAGTGGGTGAGAAGTATGTGGAAGAAGAGGAGGACAATGAGAAGTGAAGAAGGAGGGAGGAGGAAAAGGAGGTAGGCGAAGAGGAGGAGAAAAGGAAGAAAGAGGAGGAAGTGGATGAGGAAAGTTATGGTCATCAAAAATTGAAATGGAGGAGAGAGAGTAGAAGTAAATTGAAGAGAAACGAGAAAAGAGGACAAGCAAGGGAAGACAGAAGGAATGGAAGACAAAGATGTATGAAGTATAAAGAGAAAAGGTAGAAAGAGGAGGAGAAAGGTGGAAACGAAAATGAGTATGAGATGGGGAGGAAGAGAGAGAATGATTTAATCAAGAGGAAATAGAAGGGTTTTGAAACACAAGTGGTAATGATTATGGTTGCAGCTCGAGTGGTGGTGGTGGCAGTTCTAGTGTCAGAGGTGTGAAGATGAAGATGCTGGAGGAGGCAAGAAAGCGAGAAATTTTGCAAAACGAAGTTTATAGTATCTGGATGTCATTTTGAAAGTTAAGGCTGTGAGCAAAAGTGTGTAGTGAAAGGATGGATGAAAGCTGTCAGATAAACAAATGTATTCAAACAGTAACTGCAAAAGTAAATCAATAAATCAACTAGACGAAGAAAGATATACTGGACGATAAGAGGACGAAGATTTTTGTCAAAGAGCTGGAAAGCACAGTATTCTTAGCTTTCAAGGGTCAAAGAGAAGAACCGTGGCAAGATAGGAACTGGCCATCCATCCCTTACCTTAGAGGAGACCAGGGTAGACAGAGTATATTGATGGTGCAGATTCAAGAGATGAATTGGTTGAGGGGCATACCAAGTTAAAGGGAAGGGTAAATTACAGGTGT
>NC_134792.1:18235064-18247564 GCF_046742065.1 Oratosquilla oratoria
AAACGTCTACAGAGAGTGGTTTAGGTGATATAACCCATACCACAAAAGTACAAGAATTTCTCTCACCGTTTATTACTTCATTACAGTATTCGCTAAGGCTATTCTTCAATCTTGACATACACAATTTACTCTAAAGATTTTTTCTATGAAGTACAGCTATTTATTGTTGTAAATAATAAAACTAGAGTATTCAGAAAAGAGACTAGTTTTGATAGTTCTTTTTTTGAAGTCATTAGATGTATTATAAGAATTTTTTTTTTTAGAAAACGTTCTCTATACCTACAGTATTTATTTCCTTGTAAATATAAATCTAGAATAAGAAGTTACGCTGTACTTAGCAACTTAAACCCAGTGTTTTTTTCGAGTCAAAAAATTGAAATACAGAAAGAGAGAGCAAGAGAGAGTGAGAAGAGAAAGAGCGAGAGAGTGAGAGAGATTGAGAAAGATGTTATACTCTGTAATTACAAAGGTCAAGATATTTCAGTAAGCTTAGGAAGATGTGTGCCAATACAAATCAAAGCTGCGGTGCCATTACACACATCAGCCATGTCCTTGTCGGTTAATATAATAAAGAACATCAAAGTATATTTGTTCATAACCCTGTTTTTCTCTTTCCTTTCCTAGAAGTAGTGAACGGCATATGATTGATTATTTTTATAATCACTAAAAAAAGAATATATAAAACTATAAAAAGGTGAATGTGAATATAAGATATAATGACTATATAGATAAAAACATAGATAAATAAGTAAATGACTATATAAGAAGGAAAATATTAAATGCACTGATATTTTGGAGAGTAGAAATAAAAAACAAAGATAAATTGAAAATATAAATATCATAAGTAAACAAATACACACATGTACAATAAGTTTCTTAATAAGATATCTAAGATATCTTATATGAAAATAACATTTTATGTAGGACATAATATATAAGCGAATGGGTATATAAAAGCAAAAAACAAAACAAAAAAAAAACAATAAAAACAACATAAGCAAGAAAAACAAAAAAGTAAATAAATAAACGGGTAAATTAAACAATAAGTAAAAAATTAATATATAGATACGCCGATATATAAGCAATTAAATAAGATATATCAATAGACAGATAATCAAAATCATTATGTATCCAAGACAAACATGAAAATAATAAAGAAATAAAAAAATATTTAAATAAATAGGAAAAATATAAATAATAAAAAAGCTGTATGTATAAAATATATATTTATAGATGAATAATGACAACAAGCACACAAATTTAAAACAAAATGAATCTACGAAATACAAGGTTAAAAATAAAATAAAATTGAAAGCAGCCGGGAAAATGTAAAATGAACTAGTAAAAGAAAAGAAATAAATTACTCTATAGATAACAAAACATATGCCATATGTTTAGATAAAGAAATTATCTACAAGCAAATAATTAACAAATTAAATAAACAAATAAACGAATAATTCCATATATAAACAAATTAAATCAACATATAACAGTAAAAAAAAGAGTAGGTATGTAAATATATTCATGGATAAAACCAAATAAATATAAACAAATATGTAAATGTATAAATCAATCTATCTATCTGTCTACATAAAATAAATCAATACTAATAATGCCAATTCCATTTACGAAGAAATGAGCCAAAAGATGGGACACGTTAATTTTTATTACAATATAAATGAATACATGAAATAAATTGTTAAATATGTACAAAATTAACAAAGATAAAATAGATAATAAAAAAAATATTTAGAAGTCCAATTAAATATAAAAAGCAAGAAATTTAGATACAAAACATATATGAACATTACTAAAAAAAAAGAGTTAAAATATATGAAATATATATGATACATATGATGAATTCCTATATGTAATATAGAATATTTGAAATATACATACATACATATACCAAGGTTTTTCCCCTTTATAAGGGAGGTAGCCAAAAAGGAAAAGGCATGAAAACATTCCCACCCATTCCATCCCTGAATACACTCCACACCCCTCCACCCTCCCTTTTATCTGAGCACCTTCTGGATGACGGGTCATCCCTGCACCTTGTCCACTGCCCTGGGTCAGAAGCAGTGTCGCAAGACACAGCACATCCACAGCAAGGCCGCTTCATTAAATCGGCGACCCCCCCCCCTCTCCGTCCCCTCATGCATAAAAGGAGAAGACGGGGAGAAATCCCTTCGGGCTGCGTCAAATTTTGGTCACACATGCTACCTCACCCCCCATCCACCTCATGCATCACAACATCATCCATAGACAACCATTCTCCATTCACCCCTGTCTTCTGTTCTCTCCCGTCCTTCCTCAACAGACATTCACCTCTTCCCCAAAGCCCCCTTCACCCCATCCATCCACATCATCCTAGGACGTCCCTCATGTTCACTCTCTCCACATCTGCCTTCCATATCTCTTTTACTAGTCTTTCTTCACTCATTCTTTCCATGTGTCCAAACCATCCTAATTCTCTTTTATCAACCCTATCTCCCAACTCCCTTTCCACCCCTGTTCTCCTCCTCACCTCCTCACATCTCACTCTATCCAGCTTAGTAACCCCCATCATACTTCTCAGACACCCCATCTCAAATACATTCAAACTCCTTTTCTCTTTTTCTCTTATGTTCCATGTTTCTGCCCCATACAGTGCTGTTGGCACAATCACTCCTTCATACAGTCTCCTCTTAGCATCCATTAGCAAATGTCTATTCCTCATTACACTTTTTAATCCACCGAGGCATTTACACGCTTCTCTCAATCTACATTCTACCTCCACCTTCACTCCACCTTTTCCTGCCACATTTGCACCCAAGTATCTAAAACTATCCACTTCCTCCAGTCGCTCTCCCTTAATGCTCACTTCCAGTCTACTGCCACTTTCACCCCTTGTACATCTCATCACCTTACTTTTACCCACATTTGTCTTCAGCTTTCTTCTATCACACACTCTCCCAAACTCTGTCACCAACTTCCTCAATCCCTCCTCCGATCCTGCCACAAGCGCAGTGTCGTCCGCAAACAACAGCTGGCTCACCTCCCACTTTTCTCCATTTTCTTTAACCATCTCCAATCCCTGACCCTCTACCCTTGCATCTATCTCTCGCACTACCCTATCCATGTATAAGTTGAACAGCCAGGGCGACATAACGCATCCTTGACGAAGTCCCACCTTTACCTCGAACCACACACTCTCTCCATTTCTAATCCTGACACAAGCTCTACTACCCTCATAAAAACTCTTGACAGATCCTAGAAGCTTTCCTTCTACCCTGTAAAACCACAAAACCTCCCACAGTGCATTTCTGTCCATCCTGTCGTATGCCTTTTTCAGATCCATAAAAGCCCAAAAAACATCCTTTCCCTTTCCTATAGCTTTCTCACATATCTATCTTACCACAAAAATCTGATCTACACAACCTCTAACTGTCCTAAATCCACACTGTTCCTCACCAATTACTCCTTCTGTTCCTCTCCTAATCCTCTCAATCAAGATCCTCCCATAAGCTTTCCCAACTACACTTAACAAGCTAATCCCTCTGAAACTACTAAATTCACACTTGTCCCTTTTTTCCCTTGTAAAGTGGAACTATACAGGCCTTACTCTAGTCCTCCAGCACTCTACCCTCTCTCCAGCAAACATTAAGTAACCTCAACAGCCAGTCCACCATCATTGTACCTCCTTTTTTTAGACATTCTGCATGGCATCCATCCAGACCAGGTGCCTTACATGCTTTCATCATCTTAACAACTGCCTTCACTTCATCCTTCCTTATTTCTCCTCCATTTCCCTCACTCATCACGATCATTTTCTTAGCATTTCTCACTGCAGCTATCTTTCCCTCCCTATCCTCCTTCGCATTTAGCAACTCCCTAAAATATTCTGCCCATCTTCCCCTTACTGCCTTCTCTTCCATTATCATCTCTCCATCTGCACCTTTTACCTTTTCTTCTCTACTTAATTCACCTCTTCTTCCTCTCTTAATTTCTTTCCAAAACATGTTTTTATTACTTTCAAAATTTTCTGTCATACTCTTACCCCATTTCACATCTGCTCTCCTCTTTGCCTCCTTTACCTTTTGCTTTGCTTCTCTTTTCTTTTCTTTGTACCTCTCCTATGACTCCCTCGTCCTATTTTGTAACCAATCTGTGAAAACTCGCTTCTTCTCTTCTACAACCTTTTTTGTTTCCTCATCCTACCATTCACTACCCTTCCTTCTATTTCCTCCTGTCCTTCTTGTTCCACACACCATCTTTGCACACTTTGTGACTTCCTCCTTGAACCATCCCCATTCCTCCTCCACTCCTAGCTCTACTCTATCCTTCATTCCCTCCCACTCCTCCTTCAGATTCTTCTTATACTCCTTCTCCTTTTCATTTTCATTTAAAGAGTTCACTCTACGCACCTCTCTACCTTTTGTCCCTTTCCTCTTTCTCCATCTAGCCTCCACTCTCAACTTACTTTCCAACAAAATATTATCTAATATTCCCCCACCCTCTCCCCTTAGCACATGTGCATCCTTAACTCTTCCTATCATAATCCTATTTACCACTACATAATCTATTAACGCTCTATCTACCACCCTTCTCTCCACCACCCTCTCCCATGTGTACTTATGCTTGACTTTCTTCCGAAACACTGTATTTGCTATCATCAACTCTCTTTCTAGACACATTTCCACCATTAACTCTCCACAACGATTCTTTCCTGGAACTCCACATTTCCCAACCACTCCATCAATTGGACCATTTCCTACCCTACCATTAAGGTCTCCTAGTACTATTACATTGACATTTCTCCCTAAATCCTCTATGCACTCATTTAAATCTATCCAAAAAGCCTCCCTTTCTTCTACACTCTTCTCACTGCCAGGCCCATATGCACTTACAAAACCCCACATCTCCTTTCCCAGTTTCACCTTCATCCACATTATCCCTAAGGAAACCTCCTTCCACTCCACTACACGTTTACCTATCTCTTCACTTACTACTATAGCCACCCATTCCCTCCCTCGCCCTCTCTTCACTCCTGATAACCTCCCACTTACACTCCCAAACTTACACTCGCCCTTCCCTTTCAACTTAGATTCACTCAAAGACAACACATCCATCTTTCTTCTCACAAACATATTACCTATCTCTTCCCTTTTACTCTCATCTGTACCACATCCACGCACATTAAAAGACCCAAACCTTAGGGTGCTAGTCGGAAAACTCCAAGACCCTCTTATGCCTTTACCTTTTTTAGGAATGTCCCCAGTGGGGCTACAAGGAGAAGGATGCCTAGTCCCAATTCCCGTCCCTTTCTTCTCGCCTCTTACGATCCAGGTGGAAATACTTGGTAGCAGTATTCATTTCCCCCACCAAAATATAATATATAACATCTGCCATTGAATACATTACATACAATATAATATGTGATATTTGACACATAATATGTACTATACAGTATATAACAGTGAAAAGGTACAATTAGAATTTAAAATATATAATACATGATACATATTATATATAATAATATATAAAATATGATATATAATATATAATATATAATATGTAATATATGATATATAACACATAATATATAATATATAATAAATAATATATAATATATGATACATAATATATAATATATAATATATAATATATAATATATACTATATAATATATATTATTTAATATATAATATATATTATATAATATATAATATATAATATATAATATATAATATATAATATACAATATATAATATATAATAATATAATGTATAATATGTAATATGTAATATATAATATATGATATATAATATAAAATATAATACATAATATATATGTAATATTTAACATAATATATAATATATAACATATAATATATGATATATAATATATGATATATAATATACAGTATATAATATATAATATATAAAATATAAAATATAAAAATATATAATATATAATATATAATATATAATATAAAATATAATAAATAATATATAATATGTGATATATAATATATAACATATAATATATAATATATAACACATAATATATAATATAATATAAGATATATGATATATAATACAAGATATATAATATATAATATATAATATATAATATATATATATGATATATAATATATAATATATAATATGTAATATATATAAATAATATGTAATATATAATATAATTAAATATAATATATAATATATAATATATAATATATAATATATAATAATATATAATATATAATATATAATATATAATATAATAATATAATATATTATATATAATATATATTACATAATATATAATATATAATATAAAATATATAATATATAATATATAATGTATAATATATAATATATAATATATAATATATAATATACAATATATATATATAATAAAATATATAATATACAATAAATTATACATAATGTATAATAAATTATATATAATATATGATATATAATATATAATATAATATCTAATATATAATATATGATATATAATATATAATATATAATATATAATATACAATATACAATATACAACATATAATATATAATATATAATATATAGTATATAATACATAATACATATTATATTATACATATTTCATGATACATAATATATAATATATAGTACATATTACATAATATATAATATATAATATATAATATAATATATAATATATAATATGCAATATACAATATATAATACATAGTATACAATATATAATAAATAATATATAATATGATATATAATATATAATATATAATATATAATATATAATATAATATATAATATATAATATTATAATATATAATATATAATATATAATATATAATATATAATATATAATGTATGATATATGGTTTATGATATAATATATAATATATAATATATAATATATAATATATAATATTTTTATATAATATATAATATGTAATATTATATATAATATTAATATATAATATATAATATATAAATATATAATATATGATATATAATATAATATATAATATATAATATATAATATATAAATATAATATGTAATATATAATATATAATATATAATATATAATATATAATATATAATATATAATATATGATATATAATATATAATATATAATATATAATAAATATAATATTAATATATAATATATAATATATAATATATACATACAGTACATATACCAAGGCTTTTTTTCCCCCTTCCAAGGGAGGTAGCCAAAAAGGGAAAGGCATAAAATCACTCCCACCCATTTCATCCCTAAATACACTCCACACACCCCCCCACCCTTCCTCTCATCTGAGTACCTCCTGGATGACGGGTCATCCCTGCACCCTGCCCACCGCCCTGGGTCAGAAGCAGTGTCGCAAGACACAGTACATCCACAGCAAGGCCGCTTCATTTAATCGGCGACCCCCCCTCTCCGTCCCCTTTGCATATAAGGATAGGACGGGGAGAAAATCCCTTCGGGCTGCGTCAAAAATTACTCACACATACTACCTCACCCCCCCGCCCATTCCTCCTCATGCAGTCACAACATCATCCATATACAACCATTCTCCACTCACCTCTGTCTTCCGTCCTCTCCCTTCCTTCCTCAACAGACATTCCCTCTTCCCCAAAGCCCCCTTCACCCCATCCATCCACCTCATACATAATATAATATATAATATACAATATATATTGTATAATTTATAATGTATAATATATAATATATAATATATAATATATAATATATAATATATAATATATAATATATAATATATAATATATATATATAATATATAATATATATTATATAATATATAATATATAATCTATAATATATAATATATAATATATAACATATAATATATATTATATAATATATAATATATAAATATATAATATATATATAATATATATTATAATATATATATAATATATATATAATATATAATCAATAATATAGAAAATATAATATATAATATATAATATATAATATATAATATATAAAATATGATATATAATATATAATATTATAAAATATATAATATATAATATATAATATATAATATATTATATCTAATATATAATATATAATATATAATACATGATATATAATATATAATATATAATGTATAATATATATTATATAACATATGATATATACTATATATAATATATATTATATATATAACATAGATAGAATATAATATATTATATATAATATATAATATATTAGTGTGTAATATATAATATGCAATAGATGATATATAATGTATAATGTATAATGTATAATATATAATATATATATATAATATATAATATATAATACATAATATATAATATATAAAATATAATATATAACATATATATATATATAATATATAAAATATAATATGTAATATAAAATATATAATATATAATATATAGTATGTAATATGTAACATGTAACATGTAATATGTAATATATAATATATATAATATATAATATATAATATATAATATATAATATAAATATATAATATATAATATATAATATATAATATATAACATAAAATATATAATATACAATACATAATATACAATATATAATATATAATATATAATATATAATATATAATATATAATATATTATATATAATATATAATATATAATATACAATACATAATATGTAATATATAATATAATATATAATATGATATATAATATATAATATATAATATATAATATATAATATGTAATATATAATAATATATAATAATATATATTATATAATATATAATATATAATATATAATATATAATACATAATATATAATATATAATATATAATATATAATATATAATATAAAATATATAATATACCATATATAATGTATAATATATAATATATAATATATAATATATAATATATAACACATAATATATAATATATAATATTTAATATGTAATATATAATATATAACATATAATATATAATATATATTATGTAATATACAATAGATAACAAATATTTTATAATATATAATATACAATATATAATATATAATATACAATATACAATATACAATATACAATATATAATATATAATATATAATGTACAACATACAATATATAATATATAATGTATAATATATTATATACAATATACAATATATGATATATGATATACAATATATAATATATAATATATAATACATAATGTATAATATATAACATAATATATAATATATAATATGTAATATATAATATATAATATATAATATATCATATAAAATATATAATGTATAATGTATAATATATAATTTATAATATATAATATATAATATATGATATATAATACGTAATACGTAATACGTAATACATAATACGTAATACGTAATACATAATACATAATACATAATACATTATATATAATATTTAATATATATAATATATAATATATGATATATAATTTATAATATGTAATATATGATATGTAATATATGATATATTGTATATAATATATAATATATAATGTGTAATATGTAATATGTAATATGTAATATATGATGTATAATATATTAATATACAATATATAATATATAATATATAATATATAATATATAATATATAATATATAATATATAATATATAATATATATATAATATATAATATAATATATAATATATAATACATAACATCCAATATACAATATATAGTATATAGTATATATTATGTAATATATTACATATAACATATAACATATAACATATAGTATATAACATAAGATATATGATATATGATATATAATGTATAATATGTAATATATAATGTATAATATAAAATATGTAGTTTATGATATATAATATATAATATATAATATATAATGTATAATATATAATATATAATATATAATATATAGTATATAATATATAATATATAGTATATAATATATAATATATAATATATGATATATAATATATAATATATAATTTATGATATATAATATATAATATATAATATATAATATATAAATATATATATAATATATAATATATAATATATAATATATAATATATAATATATAGTATATAGTATATAATACATAATATATAATATATAATACATAATATATGATATATAATATGCAATATATATAATAAACAATATATATAGTATATATAATATATAATATATAATATAAAATATAACATATAATATATAATATATAATATATAAAATATGATATATGATATATAATATATAATATATGATATATAATACATAATATACAATACATAATATACAATATAGAAAATAGAATATATATAATATATAATATATAATATATAATATATAATATATAGTATATAGTATATGATATATTATATATGATATAAAATATATAATATACAATATCTAATATATAATACATAATATATAATATACAATATAATATATAATATAAATATATAATATACTATATATAATATATAATATATAATATATAATATATAATATATTATATATAATATAAAATATATAATATATAATGTATGATATATAATATATAATATATAATATATAATATATAATATACAATATATAATATATATAGTATATAATATATAATATATAATATATAATATATAATATATGATATATAGTATATGATATATAATATATAATATATAGTATATAGTATAGTATACCGGGAGGGAGATAGCTGTCGATCACGAGTCTAACACGTGATCCCCGACCAAGGTGAATCTCGCACACATACACGCACGCAATCCTCCCCCCCACACACACACACACACATTGACTCGTGTGTACACCACATGTAGGAGGGGCGATGAAAAGAATTTGAGTAACTAAGTTAATGTCAAATAAACCAACGTAAAGGATTTTTATGTAAGAGCCATTTATCATAAATTCATATTACTTTCTGGCTTCTGGAATTATTTATTTATTTATTTATTTATTTATTTATTTATTTATTTATTTATTTTTTATTTATTTATTTTTTTAGACAAACGACAAAATTATATCTAATATTTCTTCATGGGTCTACTATGTTTTTTTTGTGTTTTTATTTTTTTCTACAGTAAATAATTCAGCATTCAAAGCATTCAGCATTACTTTCTGACATCTGGGATTAATTTTTATTTTATCATATTTTTCATTTTCTTTTAAGACAATTGATAAAATTATGTCAAATATTTCTTCATGGGTCTACTTTGTTTATTTATTTATTTATTTTTTGCTTCTGCAGTAAATCCTTTAGCATTCAAAGTTTATAGAAAAATGTATAAACAAATAAATAAGTAGATAAATGGACAAAGAATCGTGATAATGAATTTAGATTGGACAACTTTAGGTTTAAGAAGGAAGTAAGCAAGTACTGATCTATCAATGGAGTGGTCAACGAATGGAATAGACTAAAACACATGAATCTGTTTTCCCTAAAAAAGCGTAGACTCAGAGGTGACTTGATACAGATCTTTAAGATTTTGAAGGGAATTGACAACATCAAAAGTGACAAAATTTTCACATTGAATGAGAATCAGACAAGAAACAATGGTCTCAAACTGTCCGGAAATAGATTCAATTTGGAAGTGGGTAGAAACAACTTTGCCAACCGTGTAGTTAATGAATGGAATAAACTTCCTGCACAGGTAGTGCAATGTAGTTCAGTTCGAAGCTTTAAAAATCATTTAGATAAATACCTAAGTAAGATGCTGTAATGATTATAATTTATCTTATATTATTTGTTTTGTTTTGTTATCATTTGTCTGTCTGATTTTCATTTATTATTAGTTATATGTTAATTTATTATTATTTACTATTTACCTGTTTGTTTATTATTTAACTATACCTATGCATTTATTAATGTCTTTTATTTGTTATTTACATTTTTATAGATTTTATTTATTGTTTTATTATTAATATGATTTTTTTTCGCATCCGACCTAGATATGGATCAAAAGGTCTCCTGTCGGCATGCTCCGCCTTTGTAATCCTTATATATAATATGAAATATATAATATATAATAATCTATGTATGGTATGTAATATATATGATATTTATATGATATGTATATATATATATATATATATATATATATATATGTGTTGTATATATATATGTATATATATATATATGTATATATATATATTATATATATATATATATATACATATATATACATATATATGCATATTTATATATGTATATATATATATATATATGTATATATATATACATATATATATATATATATAATTGTGTTTAGTATATCATATATACTACATAACATATAACATGTGATGTGCATAATGTAAATGTGACAAGTAACATGTATCAAGTAACATGTAGCGTGTAAAACATATCACATATAAATATTATCATATAGCATATAATATATAGTTTATATTGTAAATTTATATATTAATTATAATACACTGTATATATTGCAGTACATATATTTTGTTTTGTGAGTTCTAATTTTCTTTTG
>NC_134792.1:18260064-18262564 GCF_046742065.1 Oratosquilla oratoria
ACATTTGCACCCAAGTATCTAAAACTATCCACTTCCTCCAGTCTTTCACCCTTAATGCTCACTTTCAGCCTGCTGTCACTCTCTCCTTTTGTACATCTCATCACCTTACTTTTGCCCACATTTGTCTTCAGCTTCCTTCTTTCACACATTTTCAAACTCTGTCACTAACTTCCTCAATCCCTCCTCTGATCCTGCGACAAGTGCAGTGTCGTCGGCAAACAACAACTGGCTCACCTCCCACTTTTCTCCATTTTCTTTAACCATCTCCAACCCCTGACCCACTACCCTTGCATTCACCTCTCGCACCACCCCATCCATGTAAAGATTGAACAGCCAGGGCGACATAACACATCCTTGACGAAGTCCCACCTTTACCTCAAACCATTCACTCTCTCAATTTCTAATCCTAACACAAGCTCTGCTACTCTCGTAAAACTCTTGACTGCTCTTAACAGCTTTCCTCCTATCCCATATATCTGCAGTATCTCCCACAGTGCCTTCCTGTCTACCCTGTCGCAAGCCTTTTCCAGATCCATAAAAGCCCTCAAAACATCCTTACCTTTTCCTATAGCTTTCTCATATATCTGTTTTATAATATATATATATATATATATATGTATATATATATATATATATATATATAAATTAGAAGAAAGTGTAACTTTTATAATTCGGCTAATAGCTATAGCCCTCTTCAGGAAAGTACAAAATACAAGAATTTGCAGAGACATAAGTACAATTGAGATGTAAGTAGAAGGGGAACACGCAGGGCTAAAACAGGACAAACCGTCACGTAGGGCGGAGTCAGAGGTGAGAGGATGTGTGGGTGGAGGTGTGAGGTCAGGAGGGAAGCGGGCTGGAAACGGGATCAGGAGGGTGGTAATTCTTAACCAAGCGGCTCACAGCTAGCGGTGAGATTATGTTCGTGGATCATTGACCTTTGGAGATGTTCAAGTTCGGATATTCTTCGATTAAGGCTGATTCAACAATTTTTCTTCTATAGCTAAAAATGAAAGAACATCATCAACATTGATATTAGTAAAGAGAGAGGTTATGTCAAGAAACCGGAATGCAACAGTTTCAGGACAATTTACCCCTTCCAGTCAACAAAATCTATTTCACCTTTGGGTTTCTTCCAATATCTTTTCTTTCCAGGACCAATTCTTTAGACAGAAGTTTGGTTGCAGCATGGGTTCTAATTTATCCCCTCTTTTGGCTAACTTATACCTGGAGTATTTTGAATGTACTCTGTTACCCGCCATCAAACCGCCTGAGATGATTTGGTTCCGTTATGTTGATGAGATTTCCTCAGCGTGGCATGATAGGTGGGGTGAGTTCGAAGTATTTCTGGACAAGTTGAACCATTTATCCCCTAACATCAAATTCAAAACAGAATGGGAAGAAGGTCATCAGATCCCTTTCCTAGACATTTTAATTAGAATGATTGATGGACAATCATTTCTTACAGTTTATAGAAAACCCACCCATTCAGGTAGCTATCTCCACTTTTTCAGCAACCATCCCGACAAAGTCAAGAAGAGTGCTGCCTCCGGTCTTTTCTTGAGAACTTTTAGGATTTGTAGCCCTAGATTCTTGAACCGGGAGATTAACCTCATCCAAAGGCAACTTTTGAACTTGGCATACCTGTCCTGGTTCTTGGATCAAGCCCTCAGCAAGGCTAGAGGCAGCCATCTTATTAAAATTCAGTTCCCACCACACAACCTTATTTCAAAGATCTTTTAAAAAATCCCCTATTGTAACTCCATCAGTCCTTCTTTTAAATTAATTCCCAACAAGCGGCTCACAGTTGCCTACCATTACCCTTACACAATTCACAAACAAATTGTTAATGTTTATCAAAAGGTTAAAGGGAAATGAGTCCCCAGGAGTGTATAGCCTTCCTTGTAAAGATTGTGATTTGGTGTTCCTTGATCAGACCGAAAGGAATCTCAAAACCAGGTTAATGGAGCACTAATGATCCATTAGTTATGCCCAGGAATATTCCGCTGTGTTCCAACACGTCAGTACAAAAAATCACAGTCGTGACTGGGACAAGGCCAAAATTCTGTTTTAAGTCCAACTGTAGCTATAGAAGAAAATTTTTTGAATCAGCCTTAATCGAAGAATATCCGAACTTGAACATCTCCAAAGGTCAATGATCCCCGGACATAATCTCACGGCTAGCTGTGAGCCGCTTGGTTAATTAAGAATTATCACCCTCCTGATCCCGTTTCCAGCCCGCCTTCCTCCTAACCTCACACCTCCACCCACACATCCCCTCACCTCTGACTCCGCCCTGCGTGACGGTTTGTCCTATTTTAGACCTGCGTGTTCCCCTTCTACTCACATCTCAATTGTACTTGTGTCTCTACAAATTCTTGTATTCTGTACTTTCCTGAAGAGGGCTATAGCTATTAGCCGAAATATAGAAGTTACACTTTTTTATTAAGTTTCCTTTTATTCCGACCATGGGTTCTTCGTGATTATTATTTACAAATGT
>NC_134792.1:18290064-18292564 GCF_046742065.1 Oratosquilla oratoria
CAATACACTGTAATTCTAAGGCATCAACATCGGAAGACCCAATGGAGGCCACAAACAGAAATTGAAATGTGGTACTGCCGAGGACTCGAACTCAGCAATCACATGACAAGTGACACAGTGACTTACCAAATATGCTATGTATATATATATATATATATATATATATATATATATATATATATATGTGTGTGTGTGTGTGTGTGTTGTTGTGGCTGAAGTCATCCTGATAGGGTAATACAGGCATTCAATAGTGAAGGTGATGAACAGAACCGGCTGCTGGATGATGTTTGTATTTATTTTCTCTCCGAATGAACAGCGCCACACACGGCATTATTGGTTACTAACAAAAACAAAGGAAAAAACAGAATTCTGTGATGCGTACAGTTACACATCCAAAATGTACATATTTTCTGCACTATAACAAAATAATTGCAAACTCCATAAACAAAATACGAACACACTTCTTTTATAACTGAACACTGATGCAAGTGATGAAAGTTTGTCATCCTTAACACCAACCCCTCAAACTGAAATCACCCTCTGATTGTGCTAAACTTACACAAAGTACCCTTGGAGAGAGGTTTAGTAAACATATCTGCAACATTTTCATCTGAGGGTACATACACTAATTTGACAGATCCATTTTCGATCTGACTTCTGATAAAATGGTATCTGATGTCTATATGCTTTGATCTTTGATGATACACTGGGTTTTTAGCTAAGGCTATAGCACCTTGGTTATCTACAAACAGTATTATAGTGTCTCTCTGACATTCTGTTATATCTGCATAGAGTTGTGCTAAAAAATTACATTCTTGTACAGCATGACTGATAGCTACATATTCTGCCTCACAAGTGGAAAGAGCCACTACTCTTTGTTTCTTACACTTCCAGGATATAAGTGGACCATGGGCACTCATTTTGAAACAATAACCAGTAATACTATGGCGGTCCTCAGCAGACCCCCAGTCAGAATCACAGTAACCTGTTAATTTCAATCCTGCTTTTGATTTACCAAATTTCAAACCATAGTCAAGTGTTCCTTTAACATACCTTAAAACATGTTTAGCTAAACCAAGATGATTTACAGTTGGTTTTGACATATACTGTGATAACTTGGTAACCACAAAACATAAGTCAGGTCTGGTTGCAGTCATGATATAAATTAGACTACCCACTATTCTCCTATAGTGCTTAGGATTATCTAGTACATAGGATTCACAGTCTATTATTTTACAGATACCTGGATCACATGGGATACACTTCGGTTTGCAGTCTGACATATTGAATCGTTCTAGAACTTTCTCACAGTACCTCTTTTGATTCATTATTATACAACAGTCATTAAATACAAACTCAATGCCAAGGAACCATGATAATTTGCCCAAATCTTTCATTTTGAATTTCTTATTCATATTCATCTTGACAGAATTTAGCACCTTATTATCACTAGCAGCTATGACTATATCATCAACCCAAAACAGAATCCATACAGTAGATGTTTCATCTGTTCTCTGATATACACAATGGTCAGTTTGCCATTTGTACAAACCCCTCCTCGGTTAGACTGCTATGCAATAATTTATACCAATTTCTGCCACTCTGTTTTAAGCCATACAGAGACTTCCTTAATTTACAAACTAGCTTATTACCATATTCATCAGTTTTTACAAATCCTTCTGGTTGCTCAAGGTAAATCTCACAGTCAATATCTGCATTTAAATATGCGGTGCTGACATCCATCTGATGGATTATATAATCACTTTGTACAACTAATTGCAATAACATTCTCAATGAAGTAAGTCTGGCTGTTGGTGAAAATGTTTCATGATAGTCTATATCTTGAACTTGGGAAAAGCCTCTCGCTACGAACCTGGCTTTATATCTGTCACCACTATCTGGGTCATTTTTCACATTAAAAACCCACTTACCTCCTATAACTGATTTACCATCAGGTAACCTTACTAGATCAAAAGTGTCATTTTCTGTTAGGGCATCAATTTCCTCTTCCATTGCTTTTTGCCATAAATGTGACTCTGGGGACTGCATAGCTTCTAAATAAGTCCCTGGGACCTCACATACCTTATGACAATAATAGGTGGTGTATCCTGCTAAATTATAATCATCATCATCTTTCTCTACAACATAGTCATTTAGATACCTAGGTGGGTTCCTCACTCTTGGAGGATTTTTCCCTTCAATGTTTAGCTTACTAGTTTTGTTCTCATTCTTTGTCTGTTGAACTTGTGATGTGGGACGACACGTCACTTCATCATCACTATCGCTTTCATAGATATTAGACTTTGGCATTTCTACTTCATGTTTATCCATAAATCTTACACATCTTACTCTCCTTACTTCCTCTTGGTCAGGAAAATACACAAGATAAGCAGGGCTCTGCCCATCATACCCCACAAATACCCCCCTTTTACAACGTGCATCTAACTTCTTACAATTTTGAATATATGCATAGCATATTGTGCCAAATACGTGCATGTTA